>NC_092814.1:193832800-194032800 GCF_023375885.2 Dermacentor andersoni
AGGCGGCGGCCAAGGCACGTGCAGGCAGACAGGTAGGCAGGCGGGTAGTGAGACATCAAAGCTGTGCTCCCAGGTTCTCAGGATGGGCGGTTGGCTGTGCAGGTAGGGCGAGATAGAAGAGCGGATTAAAGAAAAATAAAAGCAAATTTGCCTTTTTATCTACTGCTGGGTTAAGAGTCCCTTTCTCGCATGCTCTCGATACAATAAAACCCCATGTCAGAAATATTCACATCACAATACATAGGAGTAGCGGCTCGTAGTGAGGAAATCATTGGAACGGTAAATTTTGTAGCATTTATAAACTCAGCCGGACCTCACTATTCCTGCAGTACGCTTGGCGAAGCAATTCATCGACATCCGTCACTCTATAGCGACTATAGTGATGCGAAGAGAATAGAATTTTGCGCTGTAGGACTCCCGTTCGTGCTGCCTGACGCACCCCTTTCGAAAGACTTCAGGGTATCTTGTGCTTAAGGTACGATTGTACAATGACATTGCGGATATATTTAAACCGGCATCTCTACGGCGCACTGTCCAAAGAACGAGCTTACAGAAAATTGTGAGAGAAACTTGTTTACAGAAAGAGCTTTCAGTTCCTGAGTGCAGTTCTTGATTGCAATTCACTGGAGTAGAGTACGCATTATGCACCTATACTTTTTTTCCGCTATGAAACCAGTTGCTGTAGTACAGTCCACGTTACATGAAACAGCTCACCAATTGTGAGAGGTCCGGTCCGGCTGTTTCCAACATGAAGGTCAATGAGTACTGTACTACGCACGCACTTTCATGTGAACGATGGGCACTGGTGGGTCTGTGCACCATGTGTGCCTAAATATCCACCTATATCGCTTTCTGATAGGTGGCATTTACTTTTGTGAAGTTTTACGGTATCGGGGTTGCAGGATCGAACCTTCATATCTATATATATATAGATATATATATATGACGTCGAGGTATAGGTATCTATGGTTGCCACACGGTTATAACTGAAAAGTTGATGCACTTCTTAAACAATTGTTTATTGTGTTGACATTTCAGCCGGAGACCGACCTGTTTGAGATTGGTATGTTGCAGTTCGTTATAAACGTACTTGACCTTACGTTACACGCAGTTATCAGCATTTTGCAGACTTCAGAGTAGCATGTCGCTTTTTGCGCGGTGTTAGCAAAACTGGGCCAGTGATCTTGAAGTGCCGGCCATGCATGGGTAAAGCTTCCGACGTTTTTGGACGTCGTTTACTTACGTAATTAAACATGAGAAAAATTGCGATAAGCATCGTATGTGGCACTCGAAGGTTGCCAGGAATACTTCGTAACGATTTTCAAATGCTCAGCTGGAGTTTAACACTGCATATGCCACGGGCACCTTCGTCCTATTTTTTCACAGCCAGGCTTTTCAGAAAAAGCTGAATTGTCTTTTAGTGCCGCAACAACGCTCTGGGAAAGCCTATAATGTATAACGGCAGCCATTTTATACAGTTATCACTTTCTGCTCTAGTCGCAGCTACCGCTCACATGCGAGTTCTGTGGTTTCATTGTAGCAAAAAAGTGTACAATTAGGAATGCATTAACATGTTTTTACATCAAACCTATGGCTGCTAGTTGTATTATCCTTCTCATTAGCGGTAGATAATGCCAGATGTTAACATTGGTGCTTCAAGAGAAGCCACTTCTGAGGAGGAGGCTCGCGCAAGTCAGCCATCTTCTTCAACTCCTTGACTCACGAGTTCCTCGTCAGATGGTATACATTTGACCTGCAGCATGTCCACTGCGTTATGTACATCGGATGAAGCCGCGCTACACTGGCTTCCCAAAGCAATATAGCTATCGTGACATTGACAACAGAAATTCAACTATAGTGGCAGTATAGCGACACAGCAATGCAAGGACAGCAATGCAACGATAGCGACATCTACGCAACCACTATGTAACCACCGTTACAGTGATTTTGGAAACGTCACTACGCCACACTCGCTCTTTGAATAGAATGGTACGCGCTTGGCTTACAGATTAGTCCCCTTAGGAGTTCCATGGGCAGCGGGAAGACGATGGTGGAGTTCTTCTCGGCCGCGATAGAGGTGAGCGTCTGCAGATAACGCAGCTGCAGCGCCGGCCCAGACTCTGAGATGACGTCGGCCGCCTCCTTGAGAGAGCGCGCCGCGCGCTGCTCGCCCTCGGCCGCGATCACCTGTGGAGGCACGTTGACGAGAATCGGTTTGGCTCGAACCCCGCAAGAGCCGGGTCAAAGCTTGTGAGCATGAGCAAACTACGGTGGACAGCCAGTCGAGTGTTTCGCATTTCACAACTGACGCAGTTCAGAGCGGTTGTTACGCCACATTCTTGGTGATTTCGTTGGGGTCCTTTTGCCTACTTTTCCTTTGAATCTGCTTGAGCTGACATTAGGGGCGAATTTAGCTACGGTTGTGTTATTCCCCGGAGAAGCATGTTGAGAAAGCGTCGCCGCCGCGCGGCATTTCGGCAAATTGTGATCGCGCAGGGTGAACAAGGTTACAGGCAGCTGCTCTCTGCTTCTACAGCGATTAAGTCAGCAATCACTAATTTCTAGCAGTTTTATGTGCAGTCGCTAAACCAAGAGTGCTGCGACGGACAGAATCGCGGACGAGCGTCACGTTGCTCAGTGGCACGGAACCATGCCGCGCGTAAAGGCGTAGTAGCTTATACTGCTCGCGGCACGATTCGGTGCAGCTTATGTACGCCACGCTTGTTCGCAGCCAATTAGCGAATTTTCACGTCGTGCGCATCCATATTAAGAAACAGCTCGCCTTAAACGTCGGGTAAAAGACTATAAATAGACTAGGGGGAATTTCGGAACGGAAATATGGCGCTTGTCCTCGATTGCACTCCTCGATTGCATAGTTGGGAACACCGCACGTGACGACGCGCGAAGGGCGTGGGCATACTGGTAGATATATCTGAACCTTTCTCACTCTCTGACTCGCCTTTACTTTTCTCAATCTCGCTCCAAGGACTCGGAGTTATAACGTATTACACGGCGTCACTTGCAGCAAACCAAAGCTGTATATCATCGGAATAAATATGCTGTTCCAACTACGTACAATTTCGGTTGAGTGAGAAGCTTCAATCCGGGCCACGGATAGCTGACTGATATACGCTGGTACAGGAATGAAAGGTAAAGGTATTTATAATATGCTTGTATGATACCGTGCCGTGTTCAAGTTATTTTCGTTAAGCGCAGGAAAAAGAACACCTTTGACTGTATGTAGTCAGGGCAAGACAATCTCCATTACATGTCGCATAACAAATCCCTGCAGATCATACGCATGCACATGAGCACATTCATTGCAACCCACCGTGGTTGCTTACTGGCTATGGTGTTGAGCTGCTAAGCACGGGGTGGCGGGGTCGAATCCCGGCCACGGCGGCCGCATTTCGATGGAGGCGAAATGCGAAAACACCAGTGTGCTTAGGTTAAGGTGCACGTTAAAGAATCCCAGGAGGTCCAAATTTCCGGAGCCCCCCCCCCCCCCCTACGGCGTGCCTCATAATCAAATCGTGGTTTTGGCACGTAAAACCCTGGAACTTGAGCACATACATTCCAAGTTGCGATGCAGTACGTCTGGATTGATGTCATCTCGACATGAATACTAATAGTAATACTGCACGGGAATAGATTCTGAAATTTTTAAGTTTTCCGGAATTTCAAAAAATTGCCTGTTGCAGGTAACATAATCTAGCCCTTGAGCTGGATTATTCAAAGAGGCGGACATTACTCGCACGAAAAATCGAAACACATATTCTACTAACGTACTTATCAATTACTTCACAGCACATACTACAATTTACTAATCGTAGCCGGCGAGTTTGGAATAATTTTAAAGAATGATACCATCTGAAGATATGTGCCATTGAAATTGCTGAAAATTACACTGTTTATCCACTTAATATTTCGTAAGAACGCTCTTTTATGCAGTGAAGCAGTAAAGTAACTGGAATTCTCATATATTTCGTCCCACAATTTGGGAAATGATACATCGAAACTGTTGTCGTCCTGGAGATTCCATTGGATACGTATTGGAAGCTCACGGGCCACAATTCGTAAATTGCCATATGTGCGGTAATGTAACTACTTAAAAAGTTATTTAGTGAAGTTTGGTTAATTAGTTGAATATGCGTTCCAATTTCTCGTGCTAGTAAAGTCCGCCTCTTCAAGTAATCCAGCTCAAGGACAAGAATTAAGTCATCTGCCACAGGCCTATTTCTAAAAATTCCAGAAAACTTAAAAATATCGATCGCATATCAGTGGAACTGTATTTATTGTGTTTTACGCCCAGGAGCTTCCTCTGGGATACGATGAATGCCGTATTGGACTGTATTGTATTGTATTGTATTGTATTGTATTGTATTGCATTGTATTGTATTGTATTGTATTGTATTGTATTGTATTGTATTGTATTGTATTGTATTGTATTGTATTGTATTGAGTTTAGTGGCGCATAAGCAACTCAGGCTATTATGCGCCAAACACAGGGTATGATACTTTTAAAAACGCTGGGTCCCCTGGGCGAGTCCTTCTCTGTGCAAGGCTTCCAAGGATCCCAACAAATTAAGTAAAGACCTCAGCCTTCTTCTCAGTCATGAGAAGTTGGCTGAGGTGTTCCACTATGTAGCAAGGCCCAGCGTAAGAATTTAAAGTTTTTCTAAGATACCTGCTTCCCTTAAAAAGCTAAAAACACGACTTATATACAAATGAATATTCACCCAAAAGCGATGTCGGATGCAAGGGAATGTTTTTATTGTAAAAAGGGGTCAAATATTTTTTTCGCAGTTGAAGTTTTGTGCGCGAGAATTAAATGTGATTTACTGTGAGCTTACTTCCACATGTTTCACACAAAGATTTATCTTGTTTTGTCAACAAGAAGATATGTGTAAGATGTGTGTGTCCGATGCGTAGACGACGTAAAATTACTTCACTGAAACATTGCTGGTGTCTGCATGACTCCCATTCTCCTAAGATGGGCTTTACCAAGTGTAGCTTGCTGTTCAGTTCACTTTCCCCTGTCTTCTGTCCTTCAATTTACTGTATATTAACTTCATGCAGTCTTTATGAGTAATGTTCACTATCTTTATTTGACTACTCTGAGCTTGTGCGGCACATGTGTCTGGTCTCTCATTGCCACTTATCCCTGTGTGACTCGGTACCAAGCAGAATATTAGTGTGTGTCCTTGCGTAGTGACTTTTTCTATGTTGTGTATGATTCTTCCAACTAAGGGCGCAGTGGCATTTTTGGAATGCAGTGCCGTGAGTAGACTGAGAGAATCAGTATAGACTATCTTGTTCTTGATATTCTGAGTTATTATTTTCCTTACAGCTACACATACAGCATAGCATTCTGCAGTAAAAATAGACGCGCTAGTCGGCAGCCTTACTATTTTTTTCCCAATTACCCTGTACTGCACCACTTCCTACGTGGCTTTCTGTTTTTGAGCCGTCTGTGTAGAATTCCGTGTAGTTTGCGTATTTTTCTTTTAGTGAAAGGTATTCTTGTATTATGTGTTCGTGTGGTGTTTGCGTTTTCCGAAAGTGTGTTAATGTCAAGTCACAAACAACAGGAAGACTGTACCACGGTGGCAATGGATCATGTTGTGGAGCAATTTCAGGTAGGGCGCCCAGTATTCCTAATTCTTGACATATGTCCTCAAAGTGTAGTATAGCAACGGTCTGATTGATTGAGGTTTATTGCTAAACAGTGTTCTGGATGTGCACTTGGTAACTATGGAGTAACAGAAGTGTTTGGTAGAGAGAGAGAGAGAGCGAAGGGAAGAAGGAAAGGCAGGGAGGTTAATTAGACTGAGTCCAATTTACGTGCTTTTCAACGCGTAAGAACACATAAGCATTGTTCGTCTGTCTGCGAGGGACTGTTCATTTGCTTCTGCATAAAGACTGCTTACAGGGGATGTTCTGTACGCGCCAATTGAGAGATGCAGGCCTATGTTTTGTATTGGATCCAGTTTTTTAACCTACGATGGTCTCACGGATCCATACACTGTGCAACCATAATCTAAGTAAGAGCGTACAACGGAGAGGCAAATATGTAATTAAGCAGGAGCGTACAGCGGAGCGGTAAATATGTAATAGACATGTCCTATCAGACCCCCAATGTTTTCGTGAGAGCACTTTGAGCATATTTAACGATTGGGAAGCTTTTTTCTTGAGTGCGTTTATGTGAGGTAGGAAAGTGAGCTTTCGATCAAAACGTTATGCCTGAAAATTTATGTTCCTGTTTTACTTGAAGTGCTGTTTCCTTTAAGTGCAGGGTGGAATCAACCTGTAAACCTCTTTTTTGAGAGAAAAGGAGAGCAACTGTTTTCTGCGGTGAAAACTTGAACCCATTTCTGTCCGCCCAAACCGCTAGTTTGTTTGATGTTAGTTGTGTCTGATGTTAGTTTGGAGAAAATGAGTTTAAAATATCTTTTATGTCCCTGTAGTCTTTTGTTAGTCCTCGGCAGTTCCAATGTATTAGAAATGCCATGTCTCATTATTCTGGGGGATGTGTTTAAAAGTTAGTCTGCTCGACTTTGAGGAACCGTGATTGGGGTATGTTATTATTTTTTTTTTTTTCAAAGGAGTTGTGCCTCCGCGGCAGCGGGGGCGAACTTGAAGTTGTGTCCATCGCCTCCCTTGAGGCGCTGGAAATCCGCGAAGCCGCGGGTGTGCGTGTTTCGGGCCTTTCGTGTTGGGGAGATGTATTGTGGGCTGCGGACTGCTGCGCCGGGGGGCCCTGTTTCTGGCATGACAGGGCAGCTTTCGCTGCGTCTGCCGGGGAGGCGCATGGCCTTGCTTCAGGTGTTGCCTAGGCAGTGGCGGGATTCCGGTGTGGTGGGCCGCCCCCGCGCACCACATCGGCAAAGTTTGTTTCAGCAGAGAAAGAGGAAGTGTGCCTATCCGCGTGAAATCACTTCCGTGCTTCTTTGAAGCTGATGTTTTCTTAGTTTGTATGCTTATGATTTCTTTTTCGTTTTTCCAGGCCTGACATGACCTGGAATATGCTGCATGGCCCCCTTCGCAGTTCGCGCAATGGGGTGCAGCTTCACAGCCATCGGATGGGTGGTCGGCCGAGGCACACCTTGCACATGATTGACGGCCAAGGCAACTCTGCGAGTCATGACCGTATCGTTGGCATTTAAAGCATTTAAAACAGTTACCTTAATATAGCCTACTTCGATGCTGTCGGGGAGCTTGTGGGAAGTCAATGTCAGAACCAGATGTATAGTGGGCACTCCTTTGTCTTTCTTTCTGATTTTTATCCTCTATAGATTTCTCACATTTTGTTCTTTTAACCCTTCAAGTATTTCTGTCAAGTTCAGGAAGTTGTTTTTGGATATTACTCCGCGTACAGTGTTGAGGGAGCGATGTGCTGAGACTGTAACGGGGATGTCCCCAAATGACACAAGCTTTGGAATTCTGAGGTCTTGTGCCTTGTCTCGGACTTCTAGAAGAAGGTTTCCGCTCGACAGCTTTGATACTTTGTACCCTGGCCCTAGGGCTTCTGTGAGGGATTTATTTATTTAAGGGGTTTATTGTACGTGCAGGGTTTTCCGTTTGTTCGCTATGAACAACGTGAAATTTTGGGAACACTTCTTGGATTTTTGCGAAAAATTCAACTGCTACATCGGTCTGCCCTCGTTTCCGAGTGTGATCACGTATTGAAAGAGGGGGAGCCATAAAAAAAAATTGTATTTCTGCCACGGTGGCAGCAGCCCACCACGGAGCCCAACAAGGGGACGGGGCAGAAGATTGCAAACAATTCCTGCCCACGCCAGCTGTACACCATAACTATAAACGAATATGACAGAATTCAGGGCGGTTCGCCAAACAAGGTTAACCCTAACCGGCAGGAAGGGGGGGGGGGGAAGCAAAGAAGATAGGAGGAGACAGGAGAGTGGTGGCAAAGAGGATAGGAAAGTAAAAGGTGGAGGGGAGGACAGGAAAAGGCGACTGCCGATTCCTGCCGGTCGGGTCAGTCCGAGGGTGCCGTCTACGTGAAGCGGAGGCCAAAGAGGTGTGTTGCCTCTGCCGAGGGGCCGTAAAGGTCCAAACACTCGGCACTGCCTCAACCCCCAGGATCCCCTTTTTTCCCTTACACAGCTAAGCCACGCACGCTTAAACGCGGGAGAGTCTAACCCTCGTTCGCACGGGTGCGTGGTATCGCAACACACCAAACACCTGTAGGGACAGACGCCCCTGCGGGGTAATGCCGTACTGAAAGACCATGGATGAAGTTTAGTATTTTTTGGGGCGTCACGATGTTAGCACGTGGATTTTTGTGCGTTCCGCCCTCATCGGAATGCGGCAGCCGCGGCTGGTAATCGAACCCACTATATACCCCTTGTTCAGCGGCACAACAACGTCTTCAGGTCACGGGATAATGTCCGCACTCACACACGTGCGTGCTCCACACGACTGGCGGTTTCATGAACTCTGTAAGTTATACCTTTTTATCCTGAGTGCTAATAATTTCTTCTTGCACTTTTCACATTGGTGATGTCTTTCACGTACACAAGAGCATAAAAGCCTGTTTTCGGAGCTGTACCTTTGTACACCTCTGGTTACAAAGTCCATGGCAATAAGGTCCGGTTAAGCGTGCTATTTTAGTTTATATGGGCACGGCGTGCAATATTTCGACTCGCATGGCTGAAATCGCCGCCTCTGGGTGGTACGTACACCGCGCGAGTAGCCGCGTGTGTAGACTGCTTGTGTCGTCCCTCGTCTTTCGGTGCTGCTACATGTTCACCGTGAACCGGAAACTCATATTTGGCGGGAAAACGACCGATGTTTATAACAAAGAGCGCGCCGGCCACCGCTTCCTCTTCATCTTAAGGTCTATTTGGATTCTGTGTCTTCACGGTCGCACAAACCTGTTGTTTTCTTTTCTTTTCTCTTTTTGTTTTTTGCCCGCTTAAACAGGAACGCTATGCCACCTAGTGCGCGGAAACGCGTCACGTTCGCGCGTGTATGTGTGCATGCGTTAATTCAGTCCAACTTGCTTGATATGACTTTTACAGTTGCGATATACTGCACTTACCTTGGCGCGAGCCTCTCTGGATGCTTCAGCTTCCGCTGCCATGGCCCTCTGCATCTGTACTGGAAGCCGAACGTCTTTTCTGTGGTGTAGTAGAAGAAATAAAAAAAGTTGAGAGGGCGGGTTAGGAGATGACGCCGAGACATCTTGCGCTCCTGCTTTCACTTGTATAAGCCTCCTTCGTACCCTTTTATGTGTATATATTGATACATCCTTTATGTAACTATCCCTTTTTCCGTGAAAAGTGCGAAGGCGATTTTCTTCAGTTCGTTTGCTGCGAACCATCAAAGTTTGCACATTGTACCGTTAATAACCTGTACATGGTGCTATGTGTATCGCATGATAAAGCTGTCCACGTGTATGCATGCACTATCTGTCGCAAAAGTGCCAAGGCCGCAGCGGTCGCTGCCTCACCAGACATAAAGTCGCGTGGTCGCGCTGCGATCGCTGGCTCTGGGGTTACCTAACCGTAAATACAGGATTCTAGCAACAACGCGCAGAAAAAGGAGATTAGTGACGGCGAGCATAGAGCGTCACACCAATTCATGTAGAAGTTCGACTGTGAGTGCTTTGTCCTGAAAGTTTTTTTGCGACACACAGTACGTGTGCGCCTGCGGGAACAGCTCCCTCCAGTTAGAACCGTAGTTGTGAAAACTCGTCAGAACTGGCTTTCTTTTTATTTATTGATATGTAACTAAATGAGAAGTTGGCGCCTTTATTGGCGCCGGCTATTCCACCTTCGCAGGGCAAGGAAAATTAAAGCACGAAAACATTGAGACAGTCAAATATCACAAAAATTTGCAAAGTTTCACGCAAGAGTAGAGGACTGGTCAAAGAAAAAAAGCAAAAGGACACAAAGAGACACACAGTTCCGTAAAAAGTTGACATTTTTTTGCTGATGATTTTTTTGCTGATGATTTTTTTGCTGACGAATCTACACATATCTGCATAAAAGGACTCAAGCAACAGATGACAAAATCAGACGTGCCTTACAGCTGTACAGACGTGAGATACACATATACGATCTATGGTATTAAAAAATAATAGTGGCTTCATTCACGAACATTTAGCGTGAACCTAATATTTTTGTATTTTCTACGACGATTTCAAAAGCCATAAGTGCTATTTTTTGTAGCTCCATTGTTTGCCATTGACCAAGTACATTTTTCAAAGTGAATAGTCAACGGCCTAGTAACATTAAATCAGCTTTTTAATCTTCACCTTGCAAAATCATGTCATGGGCACTCAAGAAGGAGATGCTGTACGTCTTTGTCATCGTGACCACGATGACAGTGCGGACTAACAACGCAATGAATTCTGTGCAAAAAGTGACGCGTGTAGCAGCGCCAAGCCGCAGGCGGTGTAATAAAGTTAAAAAAAAAACTTGGATCCTCGCTCAACTTTCAGGGAATGGATCATTTAATGTTGGCGGCTAGGAGAATAACTCTGAGCACTTTGATGTCTGATCAAACCAGGTGTTTGTGCTAAGTCGCCAGGACATCTGTCTCAGTAAGAGGCGGATATCATTACTGGTAAGAGCGAGATTTGATGTATTGTCATTTTCGCGCGCGTGTTTCAGAGGAGTCCGCTGCAGTGTTTCCAGGAATATTGCAGTATCCCAGTATCCACTGATATGCTATAATGTGGTTTCTAGAGCTGAATCTTGTATGTTCATTAAGGCTTTCCTTTACTAAATGTGTATTCAACGCATTTCCGTCGGTGCTCTTTAGTTACGTGAGGGCGGCTCGTGAATCTCTAAAAATAACCACTTTCTGTGAGATCTATACTGATGCTGTGAAGCGCAAAGCTGGCTTCTTTACATCAAAATTACGTGTAGGGAGAATCGCTCCTCCGTGATTCTCCTTCGTTTTGCAGGCCTGTTTATTATAAGTGTTGTGCGACAGACAACATTAGCTCGGTACAAAAAAGTGCTTGTGAAATCAAGAGTTCGACGAAAACTCGTCTGGTCGGGATTGCTCACAGTCAAGGGTATTCACTTTCATTGTGAACAAGGCTCCCGTATGGGAGCGGAAACGTCTTTGTTTCTTTTCTTTTAATGTTCTTGGCCGGCGTCCGTTTTACCCTAGACTAAAAGTGCCTGCATAAATAAATTAACGCTCACTGCGTCTAGGTTATTTAAGTAGTGCTCAACCGACTGCACTATTAGACACTTGCATGCACTGAGAGTATAGAACGCCTCGTGACGTGGCATGCACTGCACGCGCCCAATGGTGAGCGCTGATGTTTATCGCAGCGTTCTCTAGCATCTTAGCCAGTGGCCTACCGAGTAGTGAACACTGGAGTTGGTGAACGAGTCGACACGCGAAAGCACACGCAGCTCTCGTCCGTAACACTTCAGTTGGATGACTATAAAATTAATCCCGTAATATTGGTGTCGAAAGACTTCAAGTGTCACTTGCACTCATGACAGTCGTGGCAACATGTTATTCTGTTGAACTCGCAGCTTGGATTTCGCGCGTATATTAAAGCTGAATTTTTTTTTACCTGAAAAGGCGCTTTTTCGTCAGAAATTGAGTTCCTCGGTCGAAGCACGAGTGATTTTCTAGTTGCTGTTTACAGAGTCATTATGCTGGAAATTAAAGTTTGTAGCAAAAGAAAAAAGAAACTACGAGAAACTAAAAAAAAAAATTGTTAAAAAAACGAGGCCTAAATGAGCTCGGAATTGGCGCAAATGTCGCGGTGTAGTCATAATCGAAACGTTTTATCTCTCTATCTCTTGAACGACGGCGGATTCATGGTGCTGCCAGCAAGACGAACACCGCCACGTTCCGGCACAACCGACTTTAAGGCGCCTACGCTATTTATTGACTTGGGCTTGGGTCTGAGCCAGAAAAGAAGCACTACGGTTTGTGTACTGAGAATGGTGACCCGCTATTCCTACCCGCTATTTATGTACATCTCCTGGGCGATTATCTTCTAAATCGCTTCATTCCTGTGGGTTCCTTGAGCGATTGTTCGAAAGCTGGCTAATTCGTGATTTTACTCCTGTTTAGTATCGGAGGCGAAAATAGTGATCTTGATAAGATGGGTAAAGTGTGGGGGATAGTATATGTGATGATGGCGATAAGGGTATGGAATAGTTCATCGAAGACAGTTTTATTATAGTTGCCCTTTAATCGCAGACCGCTTCTTTGGAGGTTATTGGACAGTGATCGAACATTGCTCTTCGGACAACTTTAAGGCAATTAAATTACAAGCCTTTACAGAAAAGATCCTGAAATTGTGTATACTTTGTGTACTCTATGTCTCTGATAGTTGATTGAAATAATTAATTTCTTTCACTTTCTAATTTTGTTTGTTCGCTACACGAACGTGTTTCTACAGTCCAAATATATTAATTAAGGAAAAATGAGACATTCACCCAATCGTAACAAATTGTTACAAAGGAAACCCATACGGGTTCCTCGAAAGAAAAGCCTCGCAGTTGAAGAAAAATTCGTCCTGGTCCGGGACTCGAACCTGGGACCACCGCCTTTCCGGGGCACCCACTCTACCATCTGAGCTAACCAGGCGGCTAGCAGATAGCAGGGCGAAGTCGAATTTGTCCAGAACTCGAAGCAAAGTTAAGGTTTTCACGTAATAGTAGTGGAGTGGTAGTGGAGTAATAGTGGCAATAGCAAGGTGGAGAGAAGTAATTCATTAAGGGAAAACGAGACATCCCTTAATTAATTACTTCTCTCCACCTTGCGGGTTTCCGCAGAACTATTACGTCAGTTGAAATATATATATATATATATATATATATATATATATATATATATATATATATATATATATATATATATACATATGAGGCTGTTCACGTTTGCAATCAACCATTCAAATATTAAGAAAAAAAGGGGGGAGCAGTTTCTATCGGCCCGTTCGGCTGAAAAATAGGTACTATACATAATAATACTAATACTACTACTACTACTACTACTACTACTACTACTACTACTACTACTACTACTAATAATAATAATAATAATAATAATAATAATAATAATAGTAATAATAATAATCCTATTCATGTCCACTGCAGGACGAAGGCCTCTCCCTGCGATCTCCAATCCCCCCTGTCCTGCGCCAACCGATTCCAAATAGCACCCGCAAATTTCCTAATTTCGTAGTCTTCTGCCGTCCTCTACTGCGCTTCCCCTCTCTTGGCACCCATTCTGTTACCCTAATGGTCCAACGGTTATCTAGTCTGCGCATTACATGACCTGCCCAGCGCCATTTTTTCTCTTAATGTCTATTAGAATATCGTCTATGCCCGTTTGCTCTCTGATCCAAACTGATCTCTTTCTGTCTCTTAAAGCTATTGATTGATTGATGTTTGATGTTTAATGGCGCAAGGGCCAGGTGTGGCCAAAGAGCGCCATGCTAATGTTAATGAGTTCGCAGTGGGCTGATGGGTTCTGTAGTCTTAATGTGCCGTGGCTGTAAAGGGGCCTAAAATTGTTGATGCAAATTCAATAAAATGTGCGAGTAAAAAAATTATGGGAATGACTATTGACGTGTACTATGAACATTAGAATGCATTGAGAAAGAATGATGCAATATATAAGATACGTGAGATGCTAAAATTGTCTAGAGCACTTCTGCCTCACCAGAGCCCTTGAAAGCCAAGGACCTAGAGGCATGTGCTATGCAAAGAAAACTGTCGTAGAGGTATCCTCTTGAAAGAGGATGCACTACGTAATTAATGGGCTTGTCACGAGTAGCACAACATCTTTCAAGTAAGCGAGGACTGCTTTGGTCTTAAAAAACGGTTCTACACCAAGAAACATGGCCGGATGCAGAGGGACGTGATGGCTGTATGCAAAAGGAAAATGTTTGCTCCTGTCTCTTTCGGCTTCCCGGCCCTCCAGGAAGACGTGGAGGACGGAAAGCCTGTCGCCGAATCTACCACAGGTTGGAGGCTCGTTACCGGTCATGAGAAAGTTATGAGTGCCGAATGTGTGTCCTATTCTTAGTCTAGTGAACTGGACGTCTGTTCTTCGTGTTTTCGTTGTTGGGTGCCAGAAACCTAACTTAGGCTTAATTACGTGAAGCTTATTATTCGTTTCTGCGTCCCACAAGCGTTGCCAGTGGCTTCGCAGTTTGTTTCTGAGGAAAGGCTTCATGTCTGTGGCAGGGACTGCAGCAGAACGAATACCCTGCGATGCTATTGATTTGGCCATCTCGTCAGCAAGCACATTTCCCTCGATTCCTCTATGGCCAGGAACCCAGCATATTACTACATGTCTATGTGATAAGTAGATGTTACATAAGTGTGTGTAGAGTTCATTGAAGACAGGATTTGTATGCTTTTGTAAAGAAATGAGTGCTTTTACAAGACTTAACGAGTCTGTGAATATGATTGCTCTGTCAAGTTTCAGTGTCTTTATATGTTTTACTGCAGACAGTACTGCATAGGCTTCTGCAGTGAAGGTACTTGTTACGGGGTACAACACGTCAGATTCAGAAAGAGAGGGACCAACAGCAGCGTAGGATACGCCAGCATGGGATTTGGACGCGTCTGTGTAAAATTCGTAGCAGGAGTACTTCGATTGAAGCTCACGGAAATGCATAGCAATTTCAAGCTCAGAAGCGTGCTTCGAGACCTCTACAAAGGATATGTCACATTCTATCACCTGCCACTGCCAGGGCTGTAATAGATTAGCTGGAGCCATTAGGCGATGTTCGAGTATCAGGACATCCATTTCTTCACTAAGTTAAACGCAGTGACAAAGGAAGTCTCATAGATCTCTTAAAGTTATGCCTAGAATTCTTCGTTCCATCGCTCTTTGCGCGGTCCTTAACTTGTTCTCAAGCTTCTTTGTCAGCCGCCAAATCTCTGCGCCGTATGTCAGCACCGTTAAAATGCACTGATTGTATACTTTCCTTTTCAATAATAACGGTAAGCTCCCATTCAGGAGCTCACGATGTCTGCCGTACGCGATCCAACCCATTTTTATTCTTTTGTGAATTTTCTTCTCATGGTCCGGGTTCCCTGTGATTAGTTGACCTAGGTAAACGTACTCCTCCACAGACTCTAGAGGCTGACTTGCGATCTTAAACTCTTGTTCCCTTGCCGGGTTATTTATCATTATCTTTGTCTTCTGCATATTAATCTTCAGTCCCACTCTTACACTCTCCCTGTTAAGGTCCTGAACCATTTGTTGTAACTCGTCTGCATTGTTGCTGAATAGAACAATGTCATCGGCAAACCAAAGGTTGTTGAGGTATTCGCCGTCGATCTTTACTCCTAAGCCTTCCCAGTTTAATAGCTTGAATACTTCTTCTAAGCACGCATTGGAGAGATTGTGACTCCTTGTCTAACCCCTTTCTTTATAGTTATCTTTCTACTTTTCTTGTGTAGAATTAAGATGGCTGTGGAATCTCTGTAGATATTTTCTAGGGTATTTAACGTAAGCGGTCTGTACTCCTTGATTACGCAATGCCTCTATGACTGCTGGTATCTCTACTGAATCAAATGCTTTTTCGTAATCTACGAAAGCCATATAGAGAGGTTTATTGTACTCTGCGGATTTCTCGATAACCTGGTTAATGACATGGATGTGATCCATTGTAGAGTGACCTTTCCTGAAGCCATCCTGCTCCCTTGATTGGCTAAAGTCCAGTGTTGTCCTTATTCTATTGGAGATTATTTTGGTAAATATTTTATATAGTACTGGGAGTAAGCTAAAGGGCCTATAATTTTTTAGTTCTTTAACGTCGCCCTTTTTGTGGATTAGTATAATGTTTGCATTCTTCCAGTTTTCTGGGACCCTTGTAGTCGATAGACACTTCGTATAGAGAGCCGCCAGTTTTCCTAGCCTTATGTCTCCTCCATCTTTGATTAAATTGACTGTTATTCCATCCTCTCCTGCCGCTTTTCCCCGTTTCATGCCTTACAAGGCCTTTCTGACCTCATCTTTAGTTATAAGAGGAGTTTCTGTATACTGTTCATTATTGTTTTGAATAGAGCGCTCCTGAGTCATCTGGGTACTGTAAAGGTCAGTATAGAATTCTTCCGCTGCATTTACTATATCTTCGAGATTGCTGATGATATTACCCTGCTTATCTTTTAGTGCATACATCTTGGTTTGTCCGATGCCAAGTTTCCTTCTCACTGATTTCAGGCTGCGTCCATTTTTTGCGGCTTCTTCAGTCTTTCTCACGTTATAGTTTCGAATATCACTTATTTTCGCCTTGTTGACCAGTTTTGACAGTTCCGCGAATTCTATCTGATCTCTTAAGTTGGACACTTTCATTCTTTGTCGTTTCTTTATTAGGTCCTTTGTTACTTGGGAGAGCTTGCCTAGTGGTTGCCTTGGTGCCTTGCCTCTCACTTCAATTGCTGCCTCTAAAGACAGCCTTGTTACGGTTTCATTCATTACCTCTATGTCATCATCATCATCTCTCTGTTGTAAGGCTGCATATTTGTTTGCAAGTACCAGCCTAAATTTGTCTGCTTTTACCCTTACTGTCTCTAAGTTGACCTGTTCTTTCTTGAACAATTTTACTCTTTCTCTGTTTATAATTGAGGTGGATCCTGGCCCTCACTAACCTATGATCACTACATTTTACCCTACCTATTACTTGAACATCTTGCACTATGCTGAGATCGGCAGAAAGTATGAAATAAGAAAGTATACATAAGAATCCTGTCACACCGAGAAACATGTTGGACAACGTTATCGGGGGCCCTTTTATGTCCCGCATGAAGCGGCGTTCTTTTATCGTTGCTGTCATATATTTTAATATATTTCGAGATGAAAACGTAGGCGCCCTCAGAGCAATCACAAATGCAGCGGCACAGCTCACCACCTTAGCATAAGCTGTGCTATGTGCTCTCTCTCTCCCTTCCCCATCTTTCATCGCCCCATCCCTCTCCCATGTGTAGGGTAGCAAACCGGTTAAGCTAAACTGTTTAACCTCCCTGCCTTTCCTTCTCAACTTTTTCCTTCCTTCCTTCGAATGCGACGCGATTCAGCAGGCGCCCGCGTACTCAACGGCATTTGTGACTTCACATCACGCAGAACAAGTAGCAGAGTCGAAGAAATTAAAACAAATAATGCTGCGTACACATTACGCATTTTACAGCGAGCATTTTTAGCCCACTATACAGCCAAGTTACATCTATACCATTTGTCATTGACCGCACAATCGACTACCTCCTACCATTTCTTGGCAATCCTTGGCCATTATTGCCCCTTGCGCCATAAAACCCCATACATCATCAAAGCAAATAATGCAATTGCGTCTATATGGTTTGCGGCACGAAGGACCCACACAAACTAAAGCAAGAAATTATATTTTACCAAGGCATCATCACGCCGCAAGGTGTGCGATGGAAAATATACGTATACTAAAAATGAGGCCACACGCCTTGGCCAAAGCTGTCCCTCGTTTTTGTCGCCGATACTGTCACACTGGGCAACGCAATTCTCGTTGCCAATGCTGTTGCGTAGCCGTGAAAGGACTTTTGGCGAAACATCAGATAACCAACACGTTGTCCACCTGTTCGGAATATGTTGGCTGGCCTTTGTATTTTAGTTTAGCCATACGACATCTAACTATGGTAAAGCTTTATCAATGTTCGTGGGAATGAGCTGAACAAGCCGCACTTTCTCTGCTTACGTGTGCGCACATGTTTCAATCAAACAAATACATTTTCTCTAGGACACTAAATAGAAGCGGAAGCGCTCTTTTCATGTATTTTTATTTATTCAGCAATACTCCTAAAGGCCCACAGATGAGGGTATTACATAGAGAGACAGAGAGAACAGGGGGGGGGGGGGGGGGGGGGGGGGGACTGATACAACTTATTACTTAACGACACTTACACAATTAGTTGCATTATATTGACTACAAAAGTTTGAACAGGACACGTGAGCATAAAATTAAAACAAGAACAAATTAGAAAAAGATAACGTTAACAAAAAATTTACAAAGTGTCAGGAGCACTTCGCAATTATATAGCAATATAGTTACACTGCAACATACATTTACGCACTGGTTCTGATACGAATGAAACCCTGGTTGCGAAAACACTAGTGCATAAAAAGGCACTGATTGTCATGTAATGAGACATGCAAAACTATAATAACAAAGCATGTCAGCAATACGTCATGCCATATCAAGGGCATTTCCGTCGTTTGTACGAATACTCACATTTCGACTCGCTCGACTTTTACTCCCCAGGCATCGGTGGCTTCGTCCAGGTTCGCCTGCGCAGGTCATGATCGTGCCCGTAGGCAGATATTACAACTGCAAACATATTCAATATTTGCGCTTTTGAATTTTGTAAAGCTGATCGGCTTGCAACCGTTCACTCGCTCTTGGCCTGTTATAGCGCGCGCTCGCGCGCGCGCGCGCGCGCGCACGCACGCACGCACGCACGCACGCACGCACGCACGCACGCACGCACGCACGCACGCACGCACGCACGCACGCACGCACGCACGCACGCACGCACGCACGCACGCACGCACGCACGCACGCACGCACACGCACGCACGCACGCACGCACGCACGCACGAACGCACGCACGCACACACACACACACACACACACAGCAGTAGTGTAAGGCGGCTTAGCTGCTGAGCAGTATAGAAAGCCGTTTCCCGGGGTTCTATTCTTGACACTGTCAAATTTTGCCAAATTGTTGAATTCGACGTATTGTCATCCCTGATTGGCCCAGACGGCTGCTACGACTTCTCTGAGTGGGTGATAACGTCAACATGGCGGAATTTAAAGGTGTCCAAAATAGCACTCCTGTTGATCCAGCTAAACAAAGATGTCCTCCTAGATGGCGGTGCACAAGTTTTCCGCCACGAGCGACCTGGAACGACAGGAAGAGTCCGCATCAGTTGACTGGAGCGGCGAATTTAGCGGAAACGCCGCCAATGGTCCGGCCGCGGCTTTCTGTCGAATTCGAGCCCGTCGGGCCTGAATGGCTCACCGTTTGTTTTGAAGGATCCCACTCCCCCAACTCTTAAACGCCCGCCGTCTCTGCTCGAGAAATAGACAAGCAAAAGGAAAAGAAATAATAGAGAATGCAATTCGATAGAGAGAGAGAGGGAGAGAGAAACACGCGGTAGGAGGACGAATAAAAAGAAGTCACGTGAAAGAAAATATCGCCGACCAAAACAAACAGGGAGAACGGTGTGAGCGCTCGCACACTGGTCAATAAACAAACAGCGCAAGACGCGAGCAAGAATAACAAAGCCTCGCCGGCGCCTCGTATTTTCGAGCTCTCCCAGCAGTTGTGCGCAGCGCCAGCTGAATCTGTTCCAGTCCGTTTCAACCTAAGGACTTGAGGTATAGGAGTGTGTGTATACAAGCGCTCGCGGCTTAACGCACCAACACTTTTCGCGAGCCGTGGAAGGCCGCACTCGAAGCGCCGTGGCCCGCACGCTGGTTGTACATTCAAGATCTGCGTTAGGCGCCATGTGTGGTGCGAGGCGATACATTTAGCAGTGCAAAAGGTGGAATGCTAAAACCTCCCTTCAAGTTTCAGAGATGACCCCGCGTGACGTCTGGAACGTCTCATGCATTGCTCGATCTAAATTAGGCCTGAAAAGCGCTGCCAGCAAAACGAAACAATGGAAAGCAACGAGAACGAAATAAAAGAAAGGAAGGGGAGAGGGTGATGGTGTTGTAATAATACATTTACTATGATCGTATGCCTCTAAACAAGTATGCAGATCCCCTGCGCTGAGGGAATCGGTTTAGGCGAAGCTGTCATTGATGTCTGCGAGGAATGCTGCTCTTCTTTAGTGACTATCCGCAAATACAAAGTGTTCGACCAAATTGAACGCATTTTCACCGGGAAACGCCTAACTCAACGTATACTTCTGGCGCTCCAACATACCGATCCCATGCATGACCACGAAATGATGAGGATGGCATGAAGATGACGGTATGATGAGGATGGCGTGACGACGACGGCATGACACCTGTAGGACGACGATAAGATAGCAATTACTGCATGGCGACGTCCTCACTAACGACGACGAAATAATGTAGACTGCATGACCACGACGCCATGATGTCTACGATGATGGGTTTCCTTTGTAGCAATTGCTACGAACGGGTGGATGTCTGATTTTCCCTTTATTCATGTCTACGACATGATGACGACAGGATTAAGTCGATTGCACAATGATGACGGCGGGACTACGGCGGCATGGAGGCGACGGAATGAGGATCGCTGCTTGGCAAAGAAAGACAAAGAAAGCTTCGCTTTAAAATGTATAGTACCTGTATGCATATGGCATGCTGACGTGTAGTCCTGGTCGCACCGCAGACAACCGATCGTAACTGCACCCGGTCGCACAAGCTTTCACACGCCGTCGAACGAGTATGTATAAGTTGAAGTTTTAGTCAATCGCTGCCGCCGTACCATGCAATCGCAAACGGAATTCTGCTTGTTCTCCGCCTTGGTAGCTTCGATGGACTCCGCAGTGCCCTTCCCAGTGCCGAGGAGCTGGCCAGAAGTTCAATTCAGGCCGACCGCTCAGCTTTTCCCTCGTCACATAGATCTTTCTCTCTCCTGCACTAAGGTGACTCACAACATCCTGACCATTTATTGATAGCACATAGCGAGCAAGTGACCAAACGTGTGCGCTCGGACACGCTGCAGCACGCACCAGCCACTCTGCCATCTTTTTCTTTCTTTCGAGAAAGATATTTGAAAAATCATACGGAACATTATAGCGCCATTCACCCTGTTCAGGTAGAGGGGCATACATTAATCGCACTACAAATCGCTACAGTGTCGAGATTACAATTTTAAGATTCTGACTAATTAACCTATCCTTATTCTTGAAGACACAGGTCGCAATTGTGAAACTGAAGCCGAACAGTATAGGGAAGTCATGCCTGCTACTAAAGGTTGTGGCACGTTGCACCTCGTTGATCACCTGTTAATCCCTTTCCTTAAACGGAAGGTTTGTGGCGCAAAGTAAATGGCGGGAAACACAGGAGGGTCAGGATCGATAAGACGCCAGACTATTAACTACTTTATTTTCAGCAGACCCCCCCACATACATATATTTTTCAGAGATGCGCAGCACGTGCAAACGACCTATGTTGCAGCACTATCTAAGTATAGTTGAAAGTCTGGCGTCGTATCCTTTTCCACTTTTGTTTCCTGTCGCGTACTTTGCGCCACAGATATTTCGTTAAAGCTATGCACCAACTTGCCCAACATTATACTCTGCTATTCTCTTGCCCCCTTTCACCAAGACAGGGTAGCCAGCCGGCATATACACTGGCTAACCTCCCTGTCTTTCCCTCTCTTCTTGCTCCCCCTTCTGCTTGGTAGAAATTCCAAGACTAGCACCATTTTAAAGATAACCGGCTTTATTAAACTGACCGCTTATCCAAAGCCTCCCTCTGGCAGTTCGGAACGATATCAATTGCAACGCCACTGTATTCTTGTAGCGGAATTTGGAGACAGATGCATCTCGAAAGTAGTACTATATAGTCTTAGGGTGCTTCCTAAGCAGACAATCACTTCACTACTGCTCGGCTTCAGTCTCGCAATTTTGATGCATGTCCTCAAGTAAATAAGTTAGAAGCTGATTAGCGAACTTTTTAACTATCTACCAGAACATAGCGATTTGTCATGTCTCTTCCAGAAATGCACCTGAAAAGACGCAACAGTGCTACCTTTGACACGGGATTTCTTTAATGTATTCTAACGTAAAGAAAGAAAGAAAGAAAGAAAATATCGGAGGCCGTGATCGGACACTACGCAGCGCCAAAAGCCTACGGCTTGCTCGGGCGCGACAACGCGGGGCGGACCCCACTCGTCTATAGTGTTACGGCGCAACCATGAGTTACGCTAGTCAGAAGGAGACGATTTGACGTGTGGAGGTGGAATCGGTCTCGATAGTCATCTTGTTTATGCATCGTTGTCTCTCTTGTAAACATTGTAAATACATCTTTATATGTGACTTCTGCAACGTGACGAGTTGGTGAGAGGTGCGGAGTACTCACGAGAAACAACAACAGAGCTGCGCAGTGGTCTGGACAACATGGATACCTTGGACTGGACAACATGACGGACGAAACAGGACCCGACATGGCGCGGCCCACATCGACGCCTACAATCATGACGGTTGTGCACCGGCTCAGCCGCGGGCTCCAGGAACGTTCTGCGGCACCGACCGCCTCGACGTGGAATACTGGATCGCCTAGTATGAGCGTGTAAGTGCCCACAACAAATGGGATCCGGCGATTATGTTGGCTAACTTGGTCTTCAACCTACAAGGCACGGCGAAGGTGTGGTATGACAATCACGAGGAAGAGCTTAACGACAGGGATACGTGCAAACAGAAGCTGAAGGACTTGTTCGGCCCTCCCGCCGGGCGGAAAAGCACCACTAAAAAAGAACTAGCGGGTCGCGCCCAAACATCCACAGCATCATACATCTCTTACTTCCAGGACGTGCTGGCTCTGTGCCGTGAAGCCGACAGCAATATGGCTGAGTCAGACAAGTTTGGGCGTATACTGAAGGGGATCGCTGACGATGGTTTCAACCTGCTCATGCGCAAAAACTGTGAAACAGTACAATACATCAAAAGAGCGCGTCAACATTTTGAGCAGGCAAAGAGCCGCCGCATTGCAACGCCGCTCGCACGTCTGCCGAACACAGCTGCTACCGAAACCCAGCCGAGTGGCGAACCGCAGACGATCGACCAATCTTTTTGCCTGCCGGTGTATCGGTCACGTTGCTCGCCATTGTAACAACCCTACTGTCTCCTCCCCTCTGGGACCGCCGTTCATCAATTATTGCCCCGGACAGAGCGAGCGTCGTTACCAGCCTCCATTGGCACCGCAACAGCCAAACAATGACGCTCGAGCTCCTTGGAACAGTCTCTCGTCGTCATTCCGACGTCATCAGTCCGGTTCACCACCTGCTCGTCGCCCACCGTCCCCGACGCAGCCCCGACGCCCGTCTCCGGAAAACTAAGCGATGCAGGTCCCCGAGGTGACGCTGCATTGACGACTCGATCGCAAAACCCTCTGATCACTTTGCCGACCAAACAGAACTTGATGGACATTTTAGTCGATCGCGTCAGTGTCCCAGTACTCATTGACACTGACGCGCACATATCCGTGACCAGTGCCCAATTGCGCCGACGCCTGAACAAAGTTCTCACACCTGTTGCATCACGCACCCTCCGGATGGCCGACGGAGGAACGCCTACCGTGCTTGGTATGTGCACCGCTCGCATTGCCATCGTGTGACACCTAACGACTGTTCTGTTTACCGTTACAGTCCTGTTGTATGTGTTCCTTCGATTTCGTCTTCGTCTTTAGCGCTTTTTTATGAAAACTGTCAGGAACAATGCCCTTACGACGTTATATATACTCGGCTTAGACTTTTTATCGTCCCATTCAGCCCTCTTTTATTGCGCGTCTAGTGTCATTCAGCTTGAACTGCCCCACGCCTGCCATAGTTCACCAGTAATACAACCACGGTTATGCTCTCCCGAAGACACCCGCCTGTCGCCTCAAGCCACTAGGTACGTCACTCTACGGTCGTTCCCATCTGTTCCTGACGGCGTCTATGTACAATGTCCCACCGCTGACATACTGCTTGAAAGAAATTTGGCCGTTCCCCATATCGTGCTCACTGTTACAGGCAATCAGACTTCGCACCCTCTCCTTAATTTTAACTGCTCAACTCAAATTGTTCCCAGAGGCATGCCATTGAGCGACATTTCGCCTGTGAAAGATTGCGAGATATCGGCTCTTGACGCTGAAATTCCGTCGCCCTCTGCAGGAACCTCCGATTCATCGACTCTCACAGACGAACTTGGCAAGATGATTGCACCTGATCTTCTTCAGACACAAGCTGCTGACCTCCGCCGTCTCTTGGAAACTTACCGCGACATTTTTTGACATTGACGCCCGCCCTTTAGCCTATACATCGGTGGTCACCCATCGTATTTACACCAGAGACGCTAATCCGATACGCCGCCGGCCGTACCGTGTTTCACGTGCTGAACGGCAAGTGATACAACGAGAAGCGATAAGATGTTGACTAAAGGCGTTATCGAGCCATCTTGCAGTCCGTGGTCGTCCCCTGTTGTCCGTCACAAGAAGAAGGACGGCAGTTTGCGCTTTTGTTCGGATTAGACACCTCAACAAAATCACGCGCAAGGATGTCTACCCCTTGCCGCGTACACTGTAAAAATGTTTGCACCCTTAAGAGTGTTTTCTTGTCGCACTGGTAACACCCTTACCATTAGGGGCTTACAAAAAATTATAGAGGCCGACAACGGATCTCTAACTAGACGGGCGATGACAAAATACTTAGTTGAAAACTATGTAACCATTCTGACAGCCTTGGGCGCACAGAAATGCCCGACAAGAGACTTTCATAGGGAGAGATACGAAACTGTCCTAACGTGACATAAACCTCGCCTGTAATGGCGCCGAGACGGCGCCTTTACAGGCGCGGGTTATGTTACGCCGCAACCAAGAGTGGCGCCAGTCAGAAGAAGACGATTTGACGTGTAGAGGTGGAATCGGTCTCGACAGCCATCTTGTTTATGCATCGTTGTCTCTCTTGTAAATGTTGTAAATACATCTTTATATGTGACTTCCGCAAGGTAACAATATCTTCACCCGTCTACAGGACGCGTGAGATATAGGGTACATTCGATTGACCCAGCACTTCGTTAATTAGTTCCCACCAGTTCAGTGCGAGTTCTTACTCATCCGGAACAGGCAC
Source organism: Dermacentor andersoni (assembly GCF_023375885.2). Classification (NCBI taxonomy): domain Eukaryota; kingdom Metazoa; phylum Arthropoda; class Arachnida; order Ixodida; family Ixodidae; genus Dermacentor; species Dermacentor andersoni. The sequence goes on from NC_092814.1 coordinate 193,857,607, forward strand.
GGCACCTGCTCCACGAATGCTGCGCTAGTAGATCTCTGACGAGTGCAGAGAATGCTGTGAACTAGTCCTACGCGAAGCCTGCACTGAGTGAAACGAATAGCGAAGTGCAGTCGCCGCCACGCTGAACTGCTAAAACGAATAGTGAAGTGCAGCTCCTCGAGAACTAGTTCAGAAAGTGCAGGAGATTCGAATGGACATATGGATGAGTGTCACGAGTGGAACATAAAAACGAGTGAACCTACGCCTGCTTCCTTTATAAGCCGCCTGAAAATTTACCTTTCTCAATGACGCATTTTAGTTCATTTAAAATCTATTAACAAGAGCAGAGAGAGCTAACAAAAATACTAATTAATGTTTCTTTAACAACCATTGATTTACTCGTGTATTTTAATGAGAAAGGTGTATTTGCTTTCTATAGATACAACCATATCTGCTGAACCAAGTTTTGGTGAGAAAAACTGGCTGCGGTTGGGAGGCCGTGTTTGGTAAAGTCTTCTCTGTGGCGGCCGAAGGTTTAGATCGCCGTTTGTCTTGCCGTTTCACCGCACATGTTGTTGGCAAAACTAATATTACACTATGCATAATAAACATTTCAAGGACGATATATGTGGGCGCGTTCGTGCGTGCGTGCGTATATAACTCCTAAAGGAAACGGCGTCAAGAGAATATGGGCGCCGAGACTGAACGTTCATCTCTCTTCCGGCGAGCAGAATGTAAATATATTTGGAAGCTCTGTGACCGCCAGAAAAAGGCTCATGACTCCCGAAATAAAGCCAAATACGGTGTAATGAAACCCAGCCATAATTAAAACGATTAAGTTGAACCAGCCTGCGGCAACAAAATTGATTGCCTATAATTTATACAAGTAGCAAGCTTGCGTTGTATTGCTTAATCATCATTAGTATGCACTGATGAACTGTTTTTATGTAAGACGATGAGCAAAGCGAGAACAAGGTGAAAGCAGGCGCCAACGACAAGCCCACTTGTCGAAACGTTGGCTCCAGCTTTCACCTTGTTCTCGTTTTGCTCATCGTCTTGAGTTTCCATCTCCCGCATTCCCCGTGTTTTCCCTGTTTTTATGTAAGTAACACGCGCACGCAAGCACCTATGATTCGATTATCTGCTTGTGTGCGCGGCGTTTATTCGCCCTTTCGATGGTGTCGTCAAGGGGTCGCTCGAAATGGGCAACATTTTGCGAATTTTTAAATAAGTAATTCATTTGCGGTGTTCCTCGTCGCCAAAAAGGATGCGAGCTGCACGCGAGCTGCACGCGACTGTTAGTCTGTCAGAAGTGCAAGGTCCGGTTTGCGGCGGGTATCGCTTTGAGGTGCCGTCAACGTAACCCTGAGTAACCCTGAAAGATACCCAGGTAATCCGTCACCTGAATTCTTCAGTGTTCCGTCTTCCCTGCTGTCCTATAGCTAGTACATGTGAAAGTCACTACGAGGCGATTGTGCAGCCTTTCTCGTTGCTTTGTCTTCTTTTTTTTCTTCGTTTCTTCAGCCTTTTCCTCACGTTCAGCGCGTCCGACATACCTTTGTTTGCTGCTTAGTGGAAATCCAGCCAGTATTTCTATAGCAAGGCAAGCCGCGGGTGAGGTTCTAACAGAGATGGGGAAGTTTAAAGGCTGTGTGAAATCGCTTGACGGTTGTTGTAGAAGTTTTTACCGAGCGCAAGTAATAATATGCCGGCGATCGTTAATGATACGATAGAAAATGAAATGAGACAAAACAAATCACGATCCAGCATTATGTAGGGTATGACATGCCAGCGCAAGATCGTAACAACGACGTAGCGACCGATTCTGGGGCTGTAACTCCGCTTTCTTAAAAGGAAAAGGAAGCACGCCTGCTTAGAAGCGGTGCTATCAAATAAATAAATAAATAAATAAATAAATAAATAAATAACATAACGCGGAAACATATTCAGCTTCATTAACTCATTCGTTGAATGTACAGCGTTGTTTCTCTTGTATACGCTTAGTTCGAATTTCCCGCGTTATCGCGATACTACATACGTTGCTGCCTTTCGTCGCAGTCAACCGCTTATTGTTACCCTCTTGCTCTTAATGGGTGCATTTTGCCTTATTTTGACCAAAAGTGAGCATTGCGAATACCATCAGCCTTATTAGATATTCTCTATCAAAATATAACGTATAATGAAGGGACTTCGGCTCGTGTCGCAGGTCATCGCAGCTCGACTAGTAGTGCACGCAATTTGGGCGCGCATTCAGACGTTCAAGAAGACGTGACGCGCGGTGTTTACCAAACGACAGGAGCAAGAGTTAGGAACCAGAACGAAAGGCGAAGGAGGCCGCGCAGAGTGCAGGCGGCGGATATCCCCGTGGAGCGTCTGCGGGCTCGCGTCGCGTGGAGCTGTATTACGATGTTAAGAGGGCGCCGAGTGATTTACACAGGCCGAGCGAGACGCCTGCAGTCTGCGGGCTCTCCGCCGACGCCGGAATCACGGAGGTGTGGAAAGCACGCCCGCTGTACGCTGTCAGCGAGCTCGTTTATTCTTCGCGTGGGCAATGCTTCCCGCCTCGGCGAACGCCGCGAGCCTCTGTCAATATACCATGCGCTACACACGCCGGCGAGTTTGACGGATTGCGCTCGCATTTGCTTCGTTGGACGGTCTGTCTATTCATCGACGCTTGAATGCAAACGAACGAAAACGCTCTCTCTCTCTATTTCACCACACACACACACACACACACACACACACACACACACACACACACACACACACACACACACACACACACACACACACACACACACACACACACACACACACACACACACACACACACACACACACACACACACACACACACACACACACACACACACACACACACACACACACACACACACACACGCACGCACGCACGCACACACACACACACACACACACACACACGCACGCACGCACGCACGCACGCACGCACGCACACGCGCGCACACACACACACGCACACACGCACACGCACACGCGCACACGCGCACACGCGCACACACGCACGGCGCACACGCACGCACACGCACACACACACACACACACACACGCACACACGGACCAGCGCCGTTCCGGGGCGCGCGCGCCCCGGAACGGCGGTGGTCCCTGGTTCGAGTCCCGGACAAGGACGAATTTTTCTTCAACTCTGAGGCTTTTCTTTCGAGGAACCCGGTGGGTTTCCTTTGTAGCAATTGCTACGAACGGGTGGATCTCTGATTTCCCCTTTATTAATTAGTTCTCTCCACCTTGCGGGTTTCCGCAGAACTACTACGTCAAAGGTTAAAAGTGTTACGCGAGATGTACAGGCAGCGTTAGTCCGTGAGTGACGTTAGAGAAATGGGGGAAGATGAAGGAGGGGCGGAGGGTTATAGGAGAAGGTTTGTCGCAGAATCTCTGCGCATGACACGGGGCCCCATCTGAAACATTCATCACAGCCCGTAAACCCCTTCAGAACTGATTTTTAAGGTTGAAGGCATTCTATACGAATTGAATAAAAAAAGAAAGAAAATGGAAAAAGGAGAAAGAACAGAGAAAAATGAAAACTCTGCCTCATCGGAATAGTGATCGAGCTATAAAAATACGTAATTCACCAGTGGCACCAAAACAGAATGGCAGAACAAGATTCGTAGTCTGTGTTGTCTGCGTTCCCAAGATGCACGGAGTCGCAAAATAACAAGCGACTTTCGCACTAGAACAATCGAGGAATGTTTTCCTCGTCGTTGAACGATAAGCGACTGTGCCCCTTATCATGGAGGCCAAAAGGACACTCTCGCTTATCAGTACCCACGCTTAGTAGCACAGTCTATCCCCCCCCCTCCCCCCTCCTTTCGGTCCGTGAACCTGACTGTGTCAACAACTGAATCAGCCGCGCCAACTCTCCACAATTAGATACTAGCTTCCTGCTAGAGTGCAGCTGACGCAGCAGCAAGAGATAATAAGACAACCGCATTCCTTATGACTAGATCTGAAATGCGTTGCATCTTTAAGAGGCACATATTCCCGTAACAGTTGAAGAAAATGGTTTTATCGAATTTTAATTACTTCTAATCTTTATTCGATATACTGATAGAGCTCAGCAGGAGCCTAGAAACGCTTATCCACACCGCCTGCGATTGGGTGAGAACCAAGAACGTCTCTCTCTGTTCTAATACCGCGAATACTTGAAACCATGAAGGTGAGTGGTGTACAACTTGACATTGCATGATTGGAGACAAATGAGTCTAAATAAGCTGTTGTGATCGCGGCCAACAGCTACTCTCCAAAAACGTGCACTTGTCGCTCTTTGAGTTTTTTGAAGTCAGTGGTATAGTGTCGTAAGAAGTGCGTGCACATTTTCACCCGGTGAAAGTTACATTGTACGAAGGTTGTTCAATAAAGACTGGGACTGATCCTCTGAAATTTTTATTTCAGAAAATTATTCATCGGCACTTTCATTCCTTTCTACAGGGTTTCCCAGCAAACTTTAGCTAGAGTTTAAAAATATACGAATGCCCCGTAGCTGGACAGAACCAAGGAAATGTTTACCGTCACTTGGAGATACTTAAATTATTTTTTTTTAATTCCGCCTAACTATAGAATGTATTAATGAATAATCAACTTCTCAAGTATTATGATTGGTTGAAAAGTGTCAATAAGAAAATTGCAGAGCGACATGAATAACTCCCAATGCAGCTGTCTGTTACTCAATACGCACTACGTAAAAGTGTTATTCCGAGCGTGAGAGGAGCCCGCAAATGCACGCAAAATTGCCGCGCGCCTGGCCGCTCGAGGCACTTTGCATGTATTTGGGGGCTTCTTTCACGCTCGGAAAAAACACTTTTATGTAGCGCGTATTGAGCAACAGAAAGCTGTGTAGGGAGTTTTTCATGTCGCACTGCAATTTTATCATTAGCACTTTTCATCTAATTATAATAATTAGGAAGTTGATGCTAAGAAGTTAAGAAGTCGCCGATGCTGAGCGGAACCGAACCCGCGTCACAAGAATCCCTCAAGGACAGAGATGAGGACAGATATGATACACATTTGAGGCTGCGCCACAAATGCACTAAGTGCCGCTTTTCAATGAACGTCTTTCAGGTCAACGCTTTAGCGAGCTGCGCCATGAATGCACTGGGTATGTGCCGCCCTTGAATCAGTTTCTCGCCAACTTGGGTAACAGAGTGTATGCCACTGGGCGTGCCGCAAGCGGGGGAACAATTCTCAGCGTTCGCAGGCGCCGGAGCGCCACGCTTCTCGTCTCGGAGGCCACGCGCAGACTTCTCGCCAGCGCCGCTAGATCGCGCAGCGTGTCCGGAAGAAGCACGCGAGAGGAGCCTGGTTGCCGCATGGCGCGTCTCTCAGCCTTCGCACGCACCGGCACGCCATGCATTTCAGCAGCCACGCACAGACTTCGCGGCAGCGGCGCTAGATGGCGCCGAGTGTCCTTGCGAACGGCTGAGGAGTATGGAAGAAAGTAAATGGGCTGGGAGAGTGTACAGGTATATGTACAGGAAAAACATTGATTCACAGTGGAGGAAAAGAACTAGGAAGCTTACCAGCAAGCATGCGGCCTGTAGGGTGGGCAACACAGCAACAAAGAAGGTCAAGCGGAAAGTCAGAGAGGCTGAAATAATCTCATGGGTAGCGGCAACGGAAAAGAAACCTGCCATGAGTAACTACGTAAGAGGAAAAAACGAAATCAGGAAAGAAACCATTTATGATAACTCAAAGGGAAGCTCATTACTTTTCGAAGCGAGATCGGCATGCCTCAGAAGGCGCACCTATAAGCGAGATATAACACGGAAGAAGCATGTGCTTGCTGCGGTAAAGCTAGGGAGACTATGGAGCATGTTTTATTAGAATGTGAAGACGTCTACCCAGCGGTCGATTTAGGCACCACTGGCCTCCTTGAAGCCCTTGGGTTCAGCGAGAGCAGTGGAAAAGTAAACATGTCCGCAATATGGATTAGTAAGAGGCGATTGGAGGATTGGTGGAAGAAAAGTAGGGAAACGACAAAAAACGGAGACGTACAAAAGCACAGTTCGCAATAGGGGATCAGAAAATTTGGTTGTGGGATTTCGTAGTGTGTTCTTTTTCTTTTTTTATTGTTTAACCTAGGTAGGACATTAGGCAGTATAATAGCAAGAGCTTGGTGGCGCAACCCACCGCCCCGTTCCAAAGGGGACGCTCATAACATCCATCCATCCAAGCGCGAAAGAGGAGTCTCGCCGCAGTACACGCCTCATACATGACTCGTTTCGACGGTGGGAATACGTTGTGTCGCTATATTGATTCGATGCCAACACATTACCGTCGACAGTCGAGAGTAGAGGGGTTACGCCAGAATATTTTTTTCTCTCTTGTTATATTTTGGACATATTTAATGTATCTATAGCGTTCGCGGCATTTTAACCTGTATTTCTCTGCTGTGATATTTTGTGATCTGAGTATGTGTCATGTTTATGTAATTTTATAAAGTGTTTCTCTTGCTTTCTGAATACTGTGCAATATCTGATATATTTCTATGCTTCGCATGTGAAAAGAATCTCCATCTCATTCTTCACGTTAAAAAAGTACAGTAGCCACCTGCAGCACAAGACTATACCTTAGCCAGGTTTTAGTGATATGCACATTTTAGTTTTGTTGCTCATCATGGAAAAAGAAGGAAATGGGGCGTTAAACAAAATCAGTAACATTACGTGTTCATCGTTTACGTACGGCAGTCAGACTTTGGTGCGGACGAAGCGATTAACGTATAAACATGTTTTTTTTATAATTGAACTGAAAATAACGAAAACCTTGCAGCTCTTATTACACCAGTTTGAATCCTGTGACAGACCATAGGCTGTGGCTACAGTAGGGCGGCTAGAACTGGGAGGTGTGAAAACCGGCCGCACCAAGCTTGCCGGGATGTGCGATCCCGCCGCAGTGACGCTGTCGTCCGGGGGTGCGGGGCGCGGCAGCTGCTCGCGGCGTCTGAGGCATCGGATTCGCGCCGCGTGTTGCTTGCTTTTTGCAGGTACAAGTTATGCTGCCATTCAACAACACTATCGCCCTTTCACGATATATGCTTATAGCACTGGACAACCTCCAACCGCGGAGAGCTGACGCAGCCGCTCTCCATCTTCACAGAACAGTGGCGATTACGTCGCTATCCCAATGCCAAGAACAGACACAGCGGGAAAGCTCCGTTCCCCCTCTCGCGAGCTCACGCTGGCCCAACGGAATTCGGCAGACTCTAAAGACCAGCGTCCTTGTTCCCTGGACCCTCATATGAAGCTCCGTCTTCCACATGGTTTACCAAGGCGGGAGGTAACTCTCATTTGCTGTCTGTGGCTTAGAGTAGCCTTTACTAACGCGTACTCCTACCTTATCGGAATGGCCACTAGTCCAGAATGTGAAGCTTGCGGGTGCAAAGAGACGATAGCACACCTTCTGTGTGAATGTCGTCATTTCAATGCAGAAAGAAAAGTCCTCAGCACCACGCTCGACTAGACTGACAACCGTCCCTTTACGGAAGCCAGGATTATTGGACTCTGGTCCCAGCCGACGTCGGCCCGAACTACTTTAAAAGCGCTAATGTGCTTTTTAAAAGAAACTGGACTCATTGAAAAGCTATCGAAAGTGCGAACTGTTGCATTCCTTTTCTTTTTAATCTTGTCTTCTTTCCTTATCTTTTCTGGGCCTTACCCCATCCCCATGCGCAGAGTAGCGAACCAGAGACTTAATCTGGTTAACCTCTCGGCCTTTCACCTCTTGTTTTCCCTCCTCCAACCGCGGCATCAATACCAACCTTACGCAAGCAAAATAATCCAGCCATAATGCAACCATTCTTCGATAAATCAAATTTTGAAGGTACTGTATTTTTATTACAATTGTTGCGAATGCAAAATGATGTCTACAAATTTTTATATGAATTATCGACATACTTAAGGAGAGTAGCCCGAGGTTATTCCAGTGGGAGGCTGGTATCTTTAGCCAATATTTCATTGTTTCATTGCTCTGAAATTAGCACGCGCTAGCGTGCGAGACATTATAATGACTCTTACTGCGGAAGTCCCTGATATTTATTGCGAATCATCGTGTCCATTTATGTATTCTGTCTTTCTCAATGCACCCTTTGAGTGGCGCCTAAGGTCGTGCAATCGCTGAGCCAGTATACTATATACTTAATGCTGTAGAGAAATTGACGTTGAACCTTGTTTATGTACTTATAACACATATCTTTATCAGTAACAGTATCCGTGGCTCTGTGGTGGGTGGTGCCTTAAGCTGCGAAAGACTTCAGCATCTTTATTTTATATTTCTTTCACTTGCTGCTTGGTTGAGCCCCTTTAAAAGGAAATTAATCCTTGTGATAAAAAAAATTTCAACAACTAATCAGGTTAGTTCTGTGCAATGCTTGGTAGCCAGTTTGTGGAGCGCTGGTGCCTCGCGTAGTACGTAAGCTGCTTACAATCTCTGAACGCATGTACACTGTGCTAAACATACGTTAGCCTGCTTAATTCGACAGCATGAAACAAGTTGTACGGTGACTCTCACGGCTACAGAAAATAGAAACCCTCCAAAATACCATTCCTGAATTGGATACGTCAATAGGCGTTCCCGCTATAGTACTGTCTGTCCCTTGGTACATCGCAGGTATATCTGCATATGGGAGAACCCGCTTTCTTGTCACGTTGCCTGCAATATAGTACACAAAGCGAGCATCGCTGCGCTACTCTGTGTAGTCAACACACGTTCCACGGCCACTTCTGCTGCCTCCTTGAACACTGCAGCATTATATACCTCTTTGTTGAGCCTCACTTTGCTATAGAAACTCCTCTATGGTGCACACATAGCGGAATTCTCCTGTAGAGCTCTGTAAGCCCAGGATAGCCCGCTCGCAACTCCCAAAGTGTCCTTTGCATGCCGCCGCACAGAAAAAGAAGGCGGAAGAGCAAAGGCCACAGGGGCACCTGCTGTAGCAACAACTGGAAGTTTAGTAAATAAGGCAAACACGCAAAAATACTTCTTAACCATCCGCACGCGTGAGCAAGATATACGAAAGGCACGTGAGAGGTCACACGCCAGTTGCTGTTATGCCCCGTCTGGGCTCACGGAAATGTCTTATCACACTCTATTCAGCGCTCCTGTGGCGGCGTCTGTGACCTGAAATCTTGGTAATGAGGCCCCTGCAGCGCTGGAAAGTAGTTGCTTCGCCTCAGTTATACACACAGAGGTAAGAAAAAAAAGCAGCTATGCAAAACGCAAAGTGAGTACCACATGAAATCCATTTCAAGCTTACTTTCGGCGTCTGGCGCCGCCTGGTGCCGCCTGGTGCCGCCTGGTGCCGGCGCGTCCGTTGTAAGCTTCGCGACGACTGTGGTTATACCCCAGCCGAAATGCGCTCTGTGGTTACCAGTAAGAACGGCTGCTTCATGATACGCATTTTGACCGTGAAAATTATTGATTATAATTATTTCACCGACCGACCGAACGACAGACCGAGTCATTCACTTCTACGGTCCAGCGCAACACATGGGTTACGAGAGGCGTCGTTGTGGATGTTATTTTCCTGGGTTAATTTTGACGACAAGGGGTGCTTTAACGACCGCTTTTACATTCCGCCCGCATCAGCATACGGCCGAGGATCGAAACCGTTATCTTGTACTCAGCAGCAGCAGGGTGGCCATAGCCACTGAGAGCCACCGCATTCCGTGTTGACCTTGTTGCCGCTTAGCGGAATTCCGCTGTGTTAATCTACACCACAAGTGTGGGCTTCGTTATACACTTGGCACACTGGCATTTGTGTAATGCCTCCAAATGCACACAGAGTGCAGAGATGGTTCTCTCTAGACTGATATCAGTGACAGTGTGCGTTGCTTTCTAGCGATTACAGCAGGCCGAGTTTCCCAAAAGAGAAGCACACGCCACAATGACTCGGTGACTTACGACGTTTTCCTGCTCAGCGGGTTCAATACCCGGCCGGGGTGGACGCATTGCGATTGGGGGGAGGCGGCATGCAAGAATGCTCGTGTGCTGAGATTTTCGTGTACGTTAAAGAACCGCAGGAAGACGAAATTGATCCGGAGCTCCCCCTCCAACTACACATCGTTCCTTACAGCCAAACTCTGGCTTTGGCACGTAAAACCCGCAAATTATTATCAGAAATTCGCACGAGTCGGGATTTACCTGCATGGTGTGGCTGATGGTCTCGCGCTCGGACAGGATCTCCGAGAGGCTCTTCGTACCGAGCACGTTGCGCAGAGTAGTGGCCGCCAAGAGGCGCGTCGAGCGCCCGTAGTCCTCCACGTTGGTCACGGCCACCGTGGCATTTTGAATGCGGTAATACACCACAGCGTCCACCGCGACGGTCACCGAGTCCTTGGTCAGGATCTGTACGAGCCAGCGTGAAACGCCCTTGTGTACGTGGGCTTGGGTGAGACGCGCCATGGGTACACTAAATGGCCGTCGCGGTCATTTTGCCGGTTAGACTGGACGAAGAAACGTTTCAGCAATAGAACCATGGCTTGATGACAAAAAAGAAAGAAAGGTGAAGCTGCTAGAATCCAAATGTAATTTCATACAAGCTTGGCAGTCGGCACAAGCTAACAGTGTGTCCGTGCAGTTTATATGCACGATGGTTTTTTTTTTTTTACGAATCCTTTTAAGCGGATGAAACCAATGGTATCTTGTTAGGAACTTCCCAGAGAAACCTCCGGTATTTTTATGCTTTCATTAATGGAGTAATTAGTGCTGATTAATTAACAAACTATTTAATCACTACGCTAATGGCCACAATGCTTGTAGAGCACATTTGAATATATACCTTTCATTTGTTTGCGATGTGTTAGCGTTTGCGCAGGTCTTCTTTCTGTACGTAAAGTAATTAAGCCGCTGTGACACGCAAGCCGCGGCGCGCGACGGTGAAGGTTTCGTGGGCTTTCTTGTAAACGGCAACGCGTCGAAAAGAAATGAAAAAGTTGCTTTCACAACACTTACAGAGAAGAGACGTGATTATTTTAGGCGTGTAGTGAGAGCCCGTTAAAAAAGCTTGCTGTAGTGTTCAGCCTAAATTTACTAACAGGACAACGACGAGGCACCACGACAAACAGGTGTCGTGTTGCCTCCTTTATGCGATGTCTATAAGTTTAGGCCGAACTCTACAGCAATCATGAACCAAATATAGCTCAGACAAAGCCTTTTTTGCGCTTAAAGCTTCTCTAACACGAATGCCGTCCGTGACAGACCATCCCCGTTGTGGTCGTGCCATTCTCTCGCCATTTTCACCGTCATGATTGACGGGCACCCAAGCGGCCTTTGAAGAAACGCTCTGACGTATAAGTTGCGACAGTACGAGGCGAGGTATACGCATGGCTTGATAGATAGATTGAGCTGGGGGATCAGATAGATAGGTTGGAAGCACGTGCCTCCTGCTACTCCATTTCGCTCATATCTGGGGTATGAGTGATCAAAATGACTCGAAAATATCCTGAGTAACGCAGAAAAATGATAAAGAAACAAATGGAAGGTGGTGTGAGTTCACACTTAAGCGCGAAATTTAAAAAGAACGAACAATGTAATCAAATTAACGTTTAACGCATGCACACTCAATACAAAGTAAAAAGAACTAAATACTTCCTGTTCAAGCGCATATACACTATTAGTACTTAGAACCAATATTGCACTTAACAAAAGAAATCCGCACAGCGCATAATGACCTCATCTCAACAACGTTACTGGAGTTCTAGCAGCGTTGCTTTGGAATGCTTGGAGAAGGCCACGGTACTTGAAAAGTCTCTAAAGAGAGCGCAGGACTCCCCATTGTTCTGAAGGGTATGGGAAGCGCTGTCTTGAGGTTACAATGTAATTAACGGACTTAAAGGATAGCCTCGTACGCTGCAAGAACGATACATCTCTCCTCGGCTTAAATACCTATAAAATTTGGGGTCACCCTTACGATAAATGACACAGAATCGTAACACTGTTTTTCTTTTTTTTTTTTTTTTTTTTTTTTTTTTTTTGCTGGAGGCTGCAGAATTGTGCAGAAAGTGAAACAAAAACACTGCCGAGCGCTAATGGGCACTGATTTTTGGCTCTTTGCCTTCGCAGGACTCCGCTTACGCGCTTCACAGGTGGATGCCGAGTCCGAGGAGTTCACAACTCAACGTCTTTGCCAACAATGCGTGCCTTATAGAATTAGTGTCGGTTGAGTTACGTTATGTATTTTTAAACGAGCCATTGAACATACAAGAACTAATGAGCCGCCTTCGCAGCATCAAACCTTGAAATGGCAAGCTGCGCTATCATCACCAGTATCATTTTTCGTGAAAAGGATTAAGAGACGAACATTGCCAATTTTAGAGAAAAAATAATGGTGTCCTTCCCGATTATTTAAGGGGTCTCAAATGCTATAACGTACCCTCTGTTATCGTGCAGGTGGCACAGTGACTGTAAAGTGTTGTTTAGCGCCACTCCCGTATCATACGTTGTTAGAGAACAGTCTATACAGTGTACTTACCTCTTGGGGTGGAACATCGAAGGACACCGTTCTCAAGTCGACTTTGGTATAGTTGTCAATGCAGGGAATGATGAAGAAAAGACCTGCAGGAAACCACGTTCATACAAAATTGGCGCTCTCAATTCATCCGCTTATTCAATGGGAACATCCTGTATATCTGCCAAATTGAGCAGTCAGTCCTTTTAGATCACGCACCTTCAAGCTAAACAAGGTGTCAGGATTTAAGCATGCCTGTGTTCGTGTTTTTATTTTTTACTGAAAGGGACAAAAAAAGGAGCGAGGAAAAAATAGTAGTTTCAGAAGACGAGGGCTGCAAGTGTCTGGATGCTCATAAGCATGGACATCTTCCTAATTAATGCAGTATAGGCTCTCTATTAGTTTTAGCAAGACGACTCGTGGTTTTGTGAACGCTGCAAAGAAAGAAAAAAGGGGGGGGGGGGAAATCCGCAAGTGTTCGTCGCAGGAAACCCTCACCTGGTCCCCTTGCTCCTCCTTTGACAAGGCGACCGAGTCTGAAGATGACGGCTCTCTCATATTCCTGCACGATCTGGAAACGCAGCGGTAATTTAAGCAAGCATTACTTGACGAGTCCTATCACTTTCAGCAGCTCGGCGTCGCTCCTACGACGCCGTTACATTAAACAAGAAAGCCGGGCTAATTGGTTACAAGTATTATAATCATGACTTACCGGCGCCCAATTCCCACGGGACAGACGAAGACACACGCATGCAGTACGAACGTCGAGGCAGTGTTTGTGCATCACTTATCTGTACAGGGTGTCCTAGCTAACTTGGACCAAGATTATGAAGAAACCTATGCGTTCTTCAGAACAGAAATCGCGTGGATGTTAGCGTTTATTTAAACTTACAGTACCATTTTACAGCTCGTCATTTTTGAGTAATTAGCCGAGATAAATTAACTTTTTAAATATAGCTTGAAACGTTCAGGCGTCGATAGGAAAGTTGTGGATCTTCACAAATATTGTCCAACCCAAGTACTTCCAACGAGATAGACAGCGTGGCCGTTTTTATTCGGGAGAAACGAATGCCCACGAAGTTTAAAAAACACCACCTGACAGCGCGCTCTGTGCGCCCGAATGCGCCGCGATTACAGCGCTCTTATGAGTGATTTGTAAAAACATAGCGCCGCGCTTTCCCTTCACCTACGAGAAAGGGCTTCAACCTTTGCCCGGCTCTGACATTACCGGCAGCGGCTGCCGACGGCGCTCCGAAAAAGCGCTTCGCCAGCAGCCGCTCGCGCCTGTCGCCGAAGAAGGCGCCGTCATCAGCCGTTTACTTCGATATGACGAGAAGAGCAATTTTTTTCCAGCGTTCGTGTCGATGCGGAATAGAAAAAAATACACACAAAACATGCATCATACACCTGGAACATATGCGAGAGAGAGCATCATTTGTTACAACGCCGCTTTTCTTCCAAGCTGTGCCAGCGGCTAGATGCATGTGAGCTCGACTATCGATTATTATCGTGCGGCGCAACCGTCTCGAAGAATTCGTTCGCAGTGCCTAAAGCATGCCGTACTCAAGCGAGCAGAAGGTGAACATGGTCTTAGCCTTGGGAGCGGCACGGGGCGACAAGAGGAAAGCTGCCAAGGTATATCGAAATTGGCAATGTGGGGGAAGACCTAGCTCGAACACAATTATGAGGAGTTACTTGACGCTGAAAGAAACAGGTATACATAGCTTCTTGAAGACGCGGCACAGAAAGGGGACCATCAGTAAAGAGGCTGAAGGAGACATTTTGGTTTTCAGTGTCAAGAATTCTTAGGAAGGCTGAAATGCAACCGTATCACCTCCAACTGCATCAAATGCTGCAAGAAAGATACTTTCAATGGCGGCTTGATTTCTCAAACTGGATCCTTGTGAACAGTGACGAAATACCGGATTTTGTTGACAATGTGCTCTGGAAAGATGAGGCAACCTTCTCCAGAAATTCTCAAGTCAACATCCATAATGCGCATTACTAGAGCGATACAAACCCGGATTAGGTGGCGCAGACCAGACACCAGTACCAATGGTCATTCAGTGTGTGGTGCGGTATCTTTGACTGAAGAATAATTGGCCTCATATTTTTGACCACATGCTCACTGCTCAGCGGTACGTGAACGACATCGTGGAAGGCCCAGTCGAATATTTTCGCTGTGATCTTCCTCTTGCGTTTTTAAAGCGAGCTTGGTATCAGCACGACGGTGCACCAGCTCACAGCAGCAGGCTTGCCCGAGCCTGGCTTGACGAAGCCTTCAAACGCCAGTGGGTCGGGCGGCATGGACCAGTGGCATGGCCATGCAAGGTCACCGGACTTTACACCTGTTGACTTCTTCTTGTGGGGACATCTGAAAGATCCAGTGTACCGCAAACCTGCAACTACACCATAAGCGCTAAAGGCAGAGATTGCTGAGGCCTGCGGCGAGATACCGTCTTGTGTCATCAAAAAAGCTACATCGGACGTGCTGAAAAGGTGCCAATACTGCATTATGGCAGAGGGCGACTTGTTTGAACACATTCTTTAGACAGACATCACAGCGAATAAATCTCTACAACCGTTATTCATGAAAAGAGTCATTTGTGTAGAACTTTTGTACGACGTGGGAAAGGCACCTAAGTAATATGAAATTACAAATTCTCTGCCGACAAAGAATGGACAGGAAGCTAAAAAGCAACCTTCCATGTCAGTTTACAATTCTTCATTTGTGACAACTTGCGTAATTCACACGACGTTATCAAGCTTGTTATCAAGCGTGTTTGCTTGTTGTGGTCTTGCTCCCAAATTCGAAATCATGAGCTTGTCACTTTTCCTCCGCATGCATTCTGCTAGCCTGAGAGTGCAATTATCTGTATTTCAACTGCCGCCCGAACCCACTGACGTTTATCTCGGAACCAAGCACAAGGCGAAGCGCTGTTGTGGGCAGCACTAAAGGCGCGAAGCGAGCGATGTTTTTTACAAAGCACGGTTAAGAGCGCTGTAATCGTGGAGCATTCGGGTGCACAGAGCGCGTTGTCACGTGATATTTTTTAAACTCCACGGGCTTTCGTTTTTCCCGAAAAAAAAAAAAAAACGGCCACGCTAAGTCTATCTCGTTGGAAGTGCCTGGGTTGGGCAATATTTGTGGAGCTCCACAACTTTCCCATTGACGCATGAACGTTTCAAGTTATATTTAAAAAGTTAATTAATTTATCTCGGCTAATTGCTCAAAAAACGCGAGAAAAAATGGTACTGTAAGTTTAGATAAACGCTAAGAACATCCACGCGATTTCTGTTCTGAAGAACACATAGGTTTTTTTCAAAATATTGGACCAAGTTAGCTGGGACACCCTGTATAGTTCTTCGTCATTTGAATTTGACACTGGTAAGTCATGTCTCACAATGTTGTTACCTTAGCGCAGCTGAAGCAAATTATATTCACGGGATTTCCGTTCAACAGGCCGACGTAAACATCGCCTCGTAACATTGACAATTCATTCCGCAACCATGCACTGCTAAAGGAACAGCTGCACATATACGTGGCGCTCACTTAAAATTTGCAGCAGGTGCTCTAAACAAACAAAGTGCACAGTTCAAACAGGTCGCCTTTAGGCGCCTTTAATTAGCAGCGTCTGTTCGTCTTAGTGAAACAACTACGTGCACACTTATCTCGCCGACAGACGCCAAATTGACCTCAAGTTTGGCCTGCGTTTCGCGCAATCTGTGAAGATGTTGCATGCGGTGACGAGGAAACGATACATCGTGTTCTGTGCCAGTATACCCGCGGTATACAGTGCACATAGACAATCGCTCTCCGTCGTTCTCCACCACTTGGACGACCGGCCTCTGCCGGAATATCAACGGGACTTATCATCGCATCAGAAGGCCGTGCAAGCGCTATACTGCGCTTACGATCCACGGGTCTATGTGAACGCCATTAATGGAAACGCCCTTCTTGTTCTTTTCTCTCTGCCCTCTTTCCAATCCCTGTTTCTCCCACATTAATGCAGCGTGGCAAACCTGAAACTCGCATCGGGTTACCCTCCCGGCCTTTCCTATCTTTTTATATCTGGCATTGGCATGTAGCGTAATTTTATTGTATTTCCTCTTTAGTCTGATAAACTGGTAAGCGGCCATTTTTGCGACAGGTCAATTAGGGTGGGTCATTGTTGACCGTAATTTATTACATTTAACATCAAAGCTTTCTTTTACAGCGGAGCCGTCTTGGGCTAGTTTCCAGCGTTTCGTGATGTGCTTAGGCAAAAACGATGGCGGCGTCTATAGAGCTAAAACAGCTTAAGCATAAGGCAAAATCACATCAGCGGATGTGTCCCAGCTGCGTTTGAGGACACGTGTCTCAAAACAGGTGATGGATGATGGCTTGATGCGTTGCGATCTACGCAAAGAACGACAGCGCGGCCGTTGCCTCCTATGCCTTACCGACGGCGGGCGAGAGCCTCGCCGTGAAACGTGCCGACGCGTGCGCCGTTCAGAATGGGGGACGGAATCATCCCCACCGTATACGTTCATCCCGGAACGTCAAAGAGGGACCTTGAATACTTAATGATCGACACATATGGGTGGGTCCGCCCGGTGGATCCAATCCCATCGTCATTGTGGGTGACTTTAACGTCGATGTGTCTCGTCCAGACGGAAAGTGGTTCTTGTCGTTTGTCTTGGAAAAGTTCGGCCTTCAATGTTACACCTGAACCAATGTCTCCACGACGCGCCATCGAATGTGCATAGACCTAACGTTTGCTAAGAACATCTTCAGTGTCGCCAAACAGCCCATGGCCGTCTATCATAGCGACCACAAAGCCATAATTACTGTGGCCACGAGATAAACGCAAATACAAATAAACATAACAACGTGCATATTTGTGTTATATTGTTTTGTTCTTTTATTTTTTTAATTTATATACGGCTCCGCTGGCCATCCACCTTCGTAGAGTGGAATGGCTCTGATTTTTTTTCTAATATTACCTACATTTTATTTGCACGAGCCAGTTTTCTTGGAGCGCCACGCTGGAGTCAACACGTAATGTTTGCGGTTTTGTGAATGAAATGGAAATAAATTAAATTCTTCGGTTTTGAGTGCCAAAACCACGATACGATTATGAGACACGCCGTAGTGGGGGGCTCCGGATTAATTTCGACCCCCTGGGTTTCTTTCAACCTTCAACCAATGCGCGGTGCACGGAGGTTTTCGCATTTCGCCCTCATCGAAATGTGGGCGGCCGCCGCGGGATTCGCTCCCGCACCCTCGGGCTTAGCAGCGCTACGCCAAAGCCACTACGCCACCACGGCGGGTACCTTGGTGAATTAAATTTATGCAGATGTTATGACACTATAGTACACGAACTTTCGTGCGGCGGATATTATTAGCAGCCGGCTACAGCTCAGTAAGTTGCGCAGTACAAGAGGCTCTGTTGATCATTTATGTTGCGAACACACATAATAAAGAACGTCACACATCTGTTGCTTGCACATTTCGATTGACGATTAAGCGACACTCATCAATGTATATGAACTACTGCTTGCCCCGGAGATGCAAGGAATGTGTTGAGGGCAATTTATTACCGTCGCGTTATATATTTCTCAATCACTAGAAAATAGGGAGTTAAATTTGGCAGGCGAGAAATAGCCCTTTATTTTGGTCCTACTCAATCGAGAAAAAAAAAAAAATCTCCCTTTAGCCGATGTAGCTGAGGCACGTCGTACACCGCTATAATTTGCAGCACGCATTATAGAAGGCTTAGCTAAACGAAAAAAAAAAAACAAAAAAACTCTAGCGTGGAAGCCACCGCTCTTAGAACTGCGCCCGCATTAGCAAAAAAAGTTTACTACGTCACCGGTTAAAGCGCACTGCACTACATCAGCGAGCAAGACAGCCTCTTCAACAACCTATCTTTCCGTTACTTGAACGCCTCACGATGTTAAAGGCTTGCACAATGAGCTTCTAGCGAAAATCTGCTCAGCGAAACTTTTGCTGCCCTCATACTATATCTCAAAGCAACTTTGTAAGCGATTGCCTCCGCAGTAAGTTATCACAAGCAGGGTAAACTCTAAAATCACGCGGCAGCAGTTACTATCGACTTCGTTCGTCGTTCTGAAGGCGTGTTCCTCGCATGCGCTTGGAAAACGCCCGTCCTGCTCGTAACAAGCACAGCGCTCGCATATACAGTCGCTGAGTGCGAAATGCCGCATCTATAGAGTCGAAATCGTCTCTGCCCACTTCTAAGCGTGAAGAAACGATAGGACGGCACCTACCTTGATGCACATGAACAGCGACAGGGGAAACGTCAAGATGATAAAAAATATGGATATGGCTGTGAGGAGGAATGTGCAGACGCCATTGCTGCCTGTTTCCGTGTAGGCTGCGTGACAAGAGATAACAAGAACGGTTTGAGCAATAGCATTTTTATTTGCGTCGTAAAACTTGGAAAACACACTTGCATATCCGCGACTGACCTTGACATATCGGCCAGTTCGCAACACATACATAAGGTTTCACTTATGTAGGGGCAAACATTAAATAAATACGTGCTTTCAGAAAGCACGAAAGTAACATAGCACTTATAAATGACGCCTTATGTGCACAAGATCACTTTTATATAATAGTCGTATAACTGATACCTTAGTCAAGGTGAGAAGAAAGTTAAATTATGAAGTTGTACCGCGCAAAAGAATATGTGACTGAGTTCTGATTTGCAAAGTGAATTGCAGTTGTTGTGCTGTTTGGAATTTCTGTGAATTATGCGTGGTCGGGTTGCGAGTTTACTTTCTTTTATTTTATGAATGAGTCTTGCAATCCTTTACAGCAGACCCAGGTTACTATATTATTGTATTGGCTAAGCGAAAGGAGCATCGGGCATCATCCCCGAAGGCAACATCGTCTACACAAAGATTTATAATAATAATAATAATAATAATAATAATAATAATAATAATAATAATAATAATAATAATAATAATAATAAAGCTCCCCGTGGCAGGCCTTTAAAAGGGCCGCTTTCTTCTGGCCGTTTATTTCGAAACTCTTCAAAAAAAGAAAGGTAAATGAAGTACCCCATTTTCGTTGAATAATTTTATACAAATGGGAGGGCAGGCTACGCCTGAGCCGGCTATTGCAAAATACAGTTAAGCGTTCAAACGCTATTCATTTGCCTATATAACACACACGCCCACACACGCACACAAGCAAACAAAAATACAAAACAGGAAATAAAAAATAAAACGCACCGGAGAGGCGCCCTAGATGCACAAGTGTGAATTAATAAAGTTCATAAAACTGTGCAATAAATATAGTAGTATACATACAAATATCGAATATCATATTGTTGAAGTAATTCTGTAGCTTAAGCTATCGTCACGTCATAAAGAAACCGCAATCCTCCTTTGGTCGAAAGTTCTACGCGTTTTGTTCTGTACCTGAAAAAACAGTTCAGAAAAACACTTTTAACAACACTCCTTTTGCTTAACAGCTTGATATCACCAACTAAAGAGATACTGAAAAATGCATGCAAGTTGAAGTAAAGAAGCATGGAAATATGCGTCGTGTTAGATTAGCTCGTGTGTCTCAGCCTCTTCTTCGTCCTCGTCTTGTGCGCAAACAAAAAGCTGCATTCATGTCCTACCAACATGCCCAGTCACCTTAGTAGATTAGCTTGCTCTTTCTTTTTCTTCACATTCTTTACCTACTACCACATTCGGTGCATGTGCAGCTATAGCTTTGGAAATACAGTTAAACCTCGATATAACGAAGTAGGTAAAATTGGCAATTTGCTTCGTTACATCAAAATTTTGTTGTATTGAAACGCACATTTTATGCAAATAAGTACAGTTACCGATGGATTTTTCTTACAGGGAAAAGGGCCGCAGAATTTTCCCAATTATAGGGCAATTGACAAAAGCAAATTTGAATTAGAAAACAATTAATTTTGATGAATTTGGGAGTCGGCGACGAATGATACGGTTTCCCGCCGCGTCGACGATATCTTCACATCGGCAGTGCAAATTCAACGAAGCCAGCCACGCTTTCGCGTGCACTCCGCCCCGGCGCCTGATAGCGTTACCCGCACTGGGACGACGCTATCGTGAAAAGCGCCAGAAGCGGGGAGCGAATGCTTCGTCTGCCTCTCGCTCCAACGAGTCACCGAAACTCAAGGTTACGCGACCTCCAATACTAAACGCGCGGTAAGGCAGCTTACATAGTGCCACGCCGTCTCGGCATGCCCACTCTTTGCACACGCGGCAGGTTAGCTCTAAAGCAGGGTGCGCGGTTGCGTATGTGCTCAGAGAGAGAGAGAATCAACTTTTATACTGAGCCCTTAGTAAAGGTTGGTGCACGCTGGCACCAGATGGGGTGGAACCTTCTTCTCAGGTCCCATATGCGTGCAGCAGTTCCTGGCCCCTAGCCGCTAGCGCGAGCTACAGGGGTCGGTAGGTCGGCGATGGACAACAAGGTCTCCCATCGCTCGGGGGGGTTGGGGCTGGGGAGGGTGGGGGGTAGGGATGGTGGGGGGTTCTTGAGCTTAGTGCACTCTGCAAGGATGCGTGCTAGAGTGCCTTTTGATCGTCTGCAAAACGGGCATGAAGTGTCGTGCTCTGTTGGGAACATCTTGTTCAGCCGTGCCTACAGCCATGCGCAGCCACGGCGGAGATGCGTGCCGGAAATCGCGTCGGGAGGCGGTGGCTTGTAGACTTCGATGTAGTGCCACATCACTACTGAGACTGTGCATGGATGTGTAAGCGAATGAAAGCGGTGCTATTTGCGTTACTTTTAATCGACTTCATCACGAAAACGCATGTAGCGCACCAACAAAGCTTCATTTCGCATGGATTGCAAAGGCTTCTGTACCTCGAACCAGTTTCATCTAGGGTAGTACCGATTTAACTGGTAATTATTTACTTCAAGGCTAAAATGCCCCTATCCTATTCCGAAGTCATTTAGTCATAAAAAGGACTAGTTGGACTAGTCCTTGTTAGTTGTAGTGATACCACTGTTAGTTGTAGCTAGTTGTTATCGCTAGAGGACCGAATTCCTTGCCTTCTTATGGCGCGGCTGAATTTAACTACTTTTAGCGAGCGGTCCACAAACGCGCCTGGGTCGTCGCGATGTTTTACAGCTTTGCTGGCTTAGTACGTCGTTTCATCTGGAGTGGCCGAGAAATGCTCTGAAACTTGAAAGTAGCTGCTGTGTCGAACAACGGGGCACACAGAATATCTCAATGCTACGAAAATACCCATATCGAGGTGGTGCACATTAACACTGAAAAGAATATAATAACATACATAGTCACTATTTGAGCTTTAAAAGTAAATTATTGGTTACAAACTGTAGAGGTACACGTGCTGCGATGTCTCTGATACATATAGCAGAGCTGATAGTTGTGGGAATTGTCGAATATTCATCGTGGCAATCACAGCTATATTAAGGCAGCCCCTCTGTCTCTGCTTTTGAATACCTTTGCCTAAGCGTTGTGCTAGCTGCGATGGTCGCCTGACGAGCATCAAGAGGTGCGATCTGACGCGCAGCTGGTCGGAACGTACTCAAATTCCGCCTATTCTGCCGTGGGAGGTCGTGAGCGGAGTAGAATGCGTTTGGACATTGAAACTTCAAAACTGTCAGAATTCGAACAACTGTAAACCGCAGCGAATGATTAGAGAAAAGCTTCGATCTCATTAGAGCCGACCATTTTGAAAAATTGCACTGAATGTCTTATTGTAATTTCGAGTTTGAACTCGAGCTGTTAAACTGCAGCTAAACGACCGTCTGCTTAGCAGTGTCTCCGAGAACCACAAGTGCATCTTTCCATCCCAGTTGTTGTAAAGGAGAATGTTTTGCCCGGGGGTGCCATTAAACAAGCTGCACTGCATCTATTGTACGACGCGTACCCAGGATGAATGCAAATTTACACAGACAACTCTTCTAATCTGACCAGCTCCACTGGGGCGGTGGTCATTCCGTTTAGATATGCATGAAGTACATCATATCTCACGTCACTACACCGACAAGGTCTGGACTTGCCGTCCTCCATAGCGCAGTTGAATAAGTTAATTAAGTCAGCCGATCAGCGGGCTATATTCTGCGATAAAAAGGCGCCTCTACAATCTTTCTCGTCAGTTCTTTGTCACGCCCCCTAATTCATATGGGATATTATAGATTGTACATACCATCATGCATGCGGTGGGCAGAGCGGCCACAACATATTTCAGTGGTTACCGGGACAATCCGTTGTCATAGGAAATGAAAGCGTGACCGCGGTTCCCCGGACAGTGCGAACAATGCCGGTACAGATAGAAGAAACTTTTGAGCCCCTGCTGTGTGAATGCCCTTCACACAATGATAACAAGCTTGCCCTTTGCACTGCTTTGAGGCAATGAGACGACATGCCTTTCACATGAAGCAAAGATTCTGAGACTAGCCTATATGTGACTTCTTGTGACTTACTCATGACGAACGCTTGAACCTTAAATTCGCTTTCAACCCTTCCTCATTGCGGGGCAGCCAACCTGTCTGCCTTTCCCTTATCACTTCCTTAGTTTTTCTGTGTGTTTGTGTGTTTTCATTGTATACCTCTCCTTTGACTATAGACACCGCTTTGCAATAACGATTCCAAGTCAAGATGGAAGCTGACAGGTGGAAGCACACTGTGGGATAGAAGTATAAACAGGGATAAAGTGCCTCAGACAATCTGGCCTACGTTTCGATAGATAGATGTATCTCTGTGAAAGTCCCTGTTTATGCAACTTATATCTGGCTTTGCAGTAAAGGTCAGCTGAAAATAAGCACTGTGCGTCCTCCATCCTTGCCTTGTATTCGCGCTCTCTGCTGTTACGACAAACGCTTGTCATAAAAGCCAAGTCAGCGCAGTTTTTGTGAAGCACCGCAGCGCGTGATCTTATGGGGGAGCTAACCCGACAGACGCTGAGATAAAAACGCTGTATTTAGCCATTCCTCTATCCTGCGTTCCAAATGACTCTCCTGCCTGAGACATTCCCGCTGCACAGGGGTACCGGTTGCTGGGCAAGGCGCGTGTGGCAGCGAATATTTCGCACGATTGCTCCCAGTGAAGATTTATCTTAATTTATGGTTCAAACTCTGGAAGACCAGCGCTCAGACGAACTACACAGAGAAACACTCACACATTGCACTGTCGTTCTTTGTTTATTTCGTCTGAGCGATGGTCTTCCAGAATTTGAAGCATGCTCAACCAACCGGCCCAAGTTACTACCCTACTCAATATATGTTTCGCTTCTTTGGGTGAGCTTGCATTATAAAGTGATGAATTGTGTTGCATGTAGTAATACTGATCCCTTTTCTCATTGATATCGACAGTCACTTTTAGTGACGCATAAATACAGCACGACGAGTCGAACTATCTGCTCACATCCGCAGTATTATGTTCCGTTGTTTGATTACTCTCGTCATGATCGCACAACATGTGATCAAATGTAGCCAAGAGTTCGACGAACATTCGTCTGGTCAGGTAACATGTTGATGAAGAAATTGCGGTCACTGACCAAGTCAAGGTGAAAATAACACAGAGACGTTTCGGGACCCGTACGGGTTCCTTGATCACACTTGAGTGTGAGTGTGAGTGTGATCCTTGAGTGCGATCAAGGAACCCGTACGGGTCCCGAAACGTCTCTGTGTTATTTTCACCTTGACTTGGTCAGTGACCGCAATTTCTTCATCAACATGTGATCAACTTCATAGCTTTCTCATTTAAACGCTACCCAGTTGGCGGTCGCATTACATGTATCAAAGGGTATCAAAGCACTCGAGCCAGGGGCTTATGATACGCTATCGCACAGCAATTGAATCGATGGAGTGCTGACATAGGAGACGCCACGCTTTTGGATTGCCAACGCCTCAATGTATTTCGCACATTCGCTCACCATCACCTTGGTTCTTAATGACTCCGGTATGATTTAGTGACTGCACCAGCTGCCACTGCATTAGTTAGTTCACAGGCTTCATGCAGCCTCCTTATGATAATTTTATTAGAAGCAAGGCCTAAAGTCTTAGGGGTTCGAAGGCTGCTATTCCCCCCTCCCCCTTCACACACACACAAACACCGAAATTTCCGGCCCTTCCTCGCTTACCAAAATTAGCTGTTTCTAGAGAGCGAAATGAACATACGTCAAAAAAGAAAAGGAAACAAACGATAGACTAAGAATGATGGCCTGTACTGTTAACGCCCACTTAATTGGCAAATTCTTCAATTAGACGAGTTTTTATTTCCTTTGCAATCCACGTATGCGCGAGCAGGCCATGTATGCGTGCGAGTCTACTCACCCCACCCTCCTCCCTCGTGCACAGAGGGAGAGTTGAAGCACTCTTAGGAATGAGCTCAGTGTTCGGTGTTCAGAGTTCAGTGTTCCATTTCACTCTTTAATTAAGCCACATGTTTCGAATGAGTCGATTTTTACGTGTTCGATTCGAAAAACTTATATCTATAAATTTAGTTCGAAAGGGGTAATGAAAGGGCGCCCGAGGGCGAAGTCTGGATACGGCTCATTTAACACGAACGATTCCCATGCTATTTTAGTAGAAACTAGCGCCATATTTTCCTATATTTTGTTTGAAGTGCTACGCCACTGTTTTATTTCGCCTCCGAAGACGGACGCAAAGTAATGGGCACCATGGCCTGAACGCCCGCAGAAGATGAGAATTGGAACTGGAGTTGGAGGCTCCTATGCCCGACGCAGTTCTGTACTTCTGCAGTCAGCCACAACGCCATATAAGCTGTATATGCACGGCGCAGTCATATTTCCACTCTGCAAAACCCTCGAGGTCCTTGCGCTGCGTCCTCGCAACGATAATATATCTCGAGGGCAGGAAGAGTAAAAAATAGTCTTGCGGAGCGAGCCCATATCATCACGGACCGATAAGAGACGGGTCAGTGTTACTCAGGCTGCCCGCTTTCGTGTGTGAAAACACTCTGAATAATGGGATCTTCATCTATGCAGTGCATGGCGGAGTATCACGACTTTTACAAAATGTGGTCAGCGCATTTTCTGGCCTATTCACGGACACCATCAAAGTTGGCTATGTCGAAGGGCGTATTTCCATACGACTTCAATGCCGTCGCCTCGCTCGCCGTCCGCGGCGTATTGCTGCCCTCTTGCACAGCATGCGCGCTTCCCTTGCAGAAACAACCCCTCTGGAATCTCCAATCCTCGGAATTGTGTAACTGCGGACTTTATCGTTTTGGAGCCCCGCTATTAGTACACTGTTCGCAGCGCCATGTTACTGTGTGAATGGGTGTACAGTGGGGAGGGAGTTGTGCCTGGGATAAGGTACGTGGCAGACCCTTGGAGGCGAGATTCGGGTTATGTCTGTAATTGGGTCATGGTTAGAACATCTGCTTCCATTATTCGGACATTATTCGAAGACGAATCTCTCCTTGACGTAATAAAATACCACGAATAACACTAATTTTATAAAATGCAATAAATTGCCTCTTCGGCAGAAGAGGTAATATTGAGCGCCATAACACTCGGTAATTCAGGCTGGATGTTGTACTAGCTTTTTTTTTTTTTTGCCATTTGCGAGCGCTCTAAAGAATGGGCAGCACTTAGAAGAAGCCGACGGGACAGACGCTGGAAGAATGACTCCTGAATTTTACTCGTGAATAACTTCGCAAAAGAGGAGAGAGGCAGCGATTAGTTACACCTTCCTAAATGCCACCTTTAGCGCCGGTAAATATATCTTCCAACAGCCCGATCTTCGTTCAATATTATTATTATTATTATTATTATTATTATTATTATTATTATTATTATTATTATTATTATTATTATTATTATTATTATTATTATTATATTGTGCTTAGGAGATGTCGCCTTCGATTGGCACCGGCTACTCTTTTTCACATAGAGATATACAGGGTGTCCCAGCTAACTTTAGCCAGATATTTAAAATATGCAAATGACACGTAGCTGGACGGAACGAAGGTAATGTTGTTTGTCGTCGCTTGGAGATACTCACACTATGTTTTTTTTCATTCCGCCTGATTAAATTATTAGTCTTAATTAATTAATTAAGTTCTCAAATATTATAGTTAGATGAAAAGCGTCAATGAGAAAATTGTAGAGTGACATGAAAAACTCCCAATACCCCTTTCTGTTGCTGAACACATGGTAAATAAAAGTGTTTTTCCGAGCGTGAAAAATATCCCGCAAATGCACTCAAAATTGCCGCGCGACTGGCCGCTCGAGGCACTTTGCACATATTCGCGGGCATCTTTCACACTCGGAAAAAGACTTTTATGTAGCACGTATTGAGCAGCGGAAAGCTTTATTGGGAGTTTTTCATGTCGCTCTACAATTTGCTCATTGACACTTTTCATCTAATGATAATATTTTATAAGTTGATTAATTAATTAATTTAGACTAATTATTTTATCAGGCGGAATGAAAAAATAGTTTGAGTATCTCCAAGCGACGGCAAACAACATTACCTTGTTCTGTCCAGCTACGCGGCGTTCACATATTTTTAAACTCTGGCTAGACCTACCTGGGACAGCCTGTATACAAAAAAAAAAAAAAAATGAATTAAACGCATTAACGCTGAAAGTCAATTCCAAACAACAATAACACAAATTACAGTCACATAAACACACTAATGCCACACTAAAACTGAAAGTCAACTCAGAAACACACCAGCACAAAGTCCAGTCACATAAGTGCACTAAAGTAAACGGAAATTCCGGTTACATAACCGCACTAAAATCAGGGCACATCAGAAAAGACGGATTAGATTCAAACGAATTTTACATGAATCCAGGCATTAAATGGGCCAAAGTCGGTTCAAATTAATCACATAGAATGAGTTTATTACAGATGAACGCTCTACTCAATAGTTTCCGAGAATATTTCTCGCTTCTAGAAATCTTTGGAGGGCCAGCAATGCTTGTCTTCGCAATGAATGTGTTGGCCAAGGACCTAAGATGTTCCTGAGGCTGAAGGACCTGCGGTTCAATGCCATTAAATTACGTGCTAAACATTGTCTCTCTCTGTTATGTCGCGGACATTCTAGCAGAAGATGCTGTATATATATCCTCATCCGGTTGGCTACAAGATCATTCCGGACTATATGCTCTTAATTTTTTTTTCAAAGTATTTTATAATATACGCGGTACGGAACCACAGACGGTGAATGAGCGTTTCAAAGGCTCTGGTTGTATCCAATGTGGATGGGATTTTAAAATGAAGCGCAGGGTCAAAGTGAAATAAATCTGAAGGTTTCGAATTCTGATCGAACCATGTCGTTGCGGCATGGTTCGATTAGTGACTCGTAAACTAATGCCATGTTTTGCGAATTGCTAACGTCACCGTGAAGTGACGACAAAGATGTGTACGAGTCACAAAGGATAACCCATTGTTTCCCTTTTGCATTGAGTTTATGCATCGTAACAAAGACAGTATTGCGGAAATATCTGCTGTAGTTGATGTAGTGTGAGACCGTTGAAAGATCGGTATTCGTTTCCATTCTGACATGAAAAAGGCAGCTGTATATTATAGAATAATTTGTTTGACAAGAACCATCTGTGTACACTTAAATGTAACCAGGGTATCGAAAGTATATCTGGTATAGCGCTAGTTCTTGTGCTGCTAGCATAAACATGTTTCGTTTTCTAATAATTCCTTCAGCCAAAAGTTCAATTTTTGGGGCGACGAGTCGCCATGGAGGGTAGGAGATGTCCGAGATCCAAAATTCGTGATTGTGCTAGTAGATGTTTGTGCGCCTGAACCACCCTATTGATGGAAACCCTGTTCCTCTCAATAAGTGCAAATGATAGTGGGTGCCTTTCGGGCTTTTTTGGGCTGTCAATGTACTACAGTGTGTTGGCACTTCAGGCCTGGCTCAGACACATAACAAATCTAAGTCACATACAACTGTCGTACATAGGATATCATAGATCATTTCAGAAGTCGAAGCATTTACATCAGCAGTTCATGCGACGGTTGCTGCAGGCTCTTCAGTGTCGCATGTAGAGCCCATCTCCAAAAGTCACGGAACTAGAGCGCGCAGGTGTATTTATTGCCAGGCATATATGCATCGGCGCTCCTCGATGCGACGGTAGTACCTGGGGCATCATTGCAACATATGTTGTATAGCATCAATAGTACCAGAAAAGAGGCGGTTGCTTACAGCATCCAAAGGTGCCCCGGACAGTTTTGCTGCTAAGTGCGGATACCATGAAAAGATGTCCTATACTCAGGAAGCGCCTTAAGAGCGATACCAAATAAGTTTAGCTTGGTGAAGTATTTCTTCAAAACTCGATCCCCATGCTGTTGCCTCAAGAACCTTGGTTATCAGTAAAGAAAATGAAGAGCAATGCTTAGATTCCCGAATTTTGCTTGCCCCGTTAGTACGTTAGTATGACTGTGAACGTTGGTATGACTGTTATTAACAACTAACACGTGTCACTGCTTTTGGAACTTGTACAATAGTTAAAGCTTTTCTGAAGACAACCACTGTTTCCGTCAGGGGACATTCCCTTCGGACCCGTGCGTATCTGACGTGACTGCAACATGTATTTACAAGCGGCTCAGGGTTTCTTTTTATGGTGAGTAGTTTCGGTTTCACTTTCCTAAACGCAGAAGTTCGATATACGCCACACATACACCATTATAGCTGGTGTACGTCACATAATACCAGTATAGCTGCCAGTTCTGGGTTGATTATTGCGCCTTAAATTTTGCACTATGCCCTCTTCGGCGTTCAATGGTTGTCAAGGTGGAAATTTTTAGCTCCTCATAAGATCTATCCAACTTTCTTCTGATGTCACACTTCCATCGATTGCGCTCATTTCGGTAGCTTATCGAATCTTGTGCGTTGAGAAATTCAGTATTGTAATTCATCATGCGGAATGCGTGCGAATCATTCCACGAAAAAAGTATACCATGAAAACCTTCCTGTGTTTGTACTTACTCCCCTTTAACAGCTGATCTCTCTGCACTGCGCACAGGTCGCGAGCGGAATTCTCAGTGTTGAGCGGCTTGACTACAACACCGCTACTACACAGGGCACCTTTTACTGGTGACAAACGAGGAACTGTCTCCTCTCTTTGTCAATCCATCATCCGTCGTTCAACCGGTGTTGACGCATACCAGACGACCAAAGAAGCAGCGCTAAAATAAGCCCGCAAAAGATGCAGACTGCAAAAGTGGCCGAATAAGGACCTTGAGTAGTTCAATATGTCTTCGTTCACTAAAGGGACCTTTAATGAACGAAGAAGCCTTCGATATCACGGTTCAAGTAAGTTTATTCCGCAACTGAAAGTATCTGCGTTTCACTTTTGTTATAGGGACAAGTTACGAAGGGGTATATTAGGTTGATTTATACGCCGTTTTCGTTCAAAGACCTTGCAACTTTGCCTCATAGCAAGCAGGCGGTTCTTATATCAATGTGGGCTCAATGAGAGAAGTTGTCCAGACACGCCATTAAATATTGGTAAGCTTGTCTATTCCCAAAATTCGGATATTCTCCTCTTTATAAACATCCTTTCTTGTTCACCGTGACTAGTAACATCCAATAAATTGACAGTTCTCCTTTCCCAGGAATTGTTGATTGTTTCCAGGATTGGTCGTCGTAGTTCTTTCCCCAGAATTGTTCATTGGTCCCAAATCTGCCAGTAGGCTTTTGCACGGCATGCTCACAGTAATTATTGTTTCCTGCGGGCCACCGTTCGTTGCCGCATTCTTTCGACCTAGCGGACACAACACGACGAGAGAACCCCCGACTGCGCCACCGGTGTTGTCCTCAGAGATTAAAACATGTGGCTTTCCACAGCGTCTTTGGCAGTAGGCACGTGCACCTGATATATTCACTACTGTAAACAGTTGAGGTGAAAAGAGGGCTAATTTCTTCGGTCTCGGCCCTTCGACATCCTAACGTAAACGGTTCCTCGTGGAGGCGGCGAGGACCGCACCGCCCCCTCGCAAACACCATCGTTTCTCATCGGCCAGGGTCGCTCTACCCTTGCCACGCAGAAGGAATGCACACGGACTTACGGTGCGTTTCGAGTTGTTTGGCTGTTCATGCGCTGGCATGATGAACGACAGACTCTTGTTGCAGCAAATGCTGCAGAACTAAATGCTGAAAGAATAGTGGGCGGCAAATGCAGAGCCGCCGACTCTCCCGTCGCGCCGGCGCTACGGCGTGTGCGCACTTCACCTGAGCCCTCATCGTCGTGTACGCTTTCTCTAGTCTGCCGAACCTATTCGCGCCAGCTCGGTCGACATTCCAAACTGCGCGAACATAAACATCCGAAGGCCTGTTTTCCGGACCATGAGCTGGGCTTTGACAGACACTCCACTGGAATATTACGTTAAACTTTATTTAACGCTTCTACAATGGCAAAACGTCCACCGTTACCATGACAGGAGACTCGGTAAGCCTGAAGTAAGAGTAATTTGTTGCTTATTAAAATAACTAAAGTTAAGGAAAAGGAAGAGAATGGAAGGAAATTACTGCTGACTGCACTGTAACGGCCTCGCGCAGTGTGCTGACACAAAATGTCGCGAGCGCCTTTTCTGTTCATGTTCTCTGCTGCTTCTTTCTGTACAGCTCTAGCGCTCACCTTTGCACAAAACCTGAACGGCATTCAGTAAGCATGGTGTTGAGGGTAAGGGCGGGGAGGGAGAACAGAGTAAAGAAAGAACGACAGATGGGTGGTGACGCCGCCCTCAAGTTCCCACACCAGTTCGACGTAGCGCCATAGATTTTGACAGACATGTCCAGTTAACTGTCAATGGGTAAAAAGGAAGGAGTGCATATAAAGGAGCCAGAGACTCTACCTAGCGGGTGTCCGGAAGCTTGCCTGCACTCCAGCAACCCGAGAAATTTTTTCTAAATTCGTAAGTGCAAACTGACGCATCGACGCCGAGGTTTTGGCGTGAAATTTGAAAAGGGGAGGCTTAGCCTACCTTTCGTCCAGTAATAATAAAGCTGCTCCAACACGCGCGCGCGCGCACACACACACACGCACACACACACACACACACACACACACACACACACACACACACACACACACACACACACACACACACACACACACACACACACGCACACGCACACGCACACGCACACACACACGCACACACACACACACACACACACACACACACACGCGCGCACGCACGCACGCACGCACGCACGCACAGGTTATGATCGAATACTTCGCCAGTCCCAAGTGATTTAGTCTTGCTCTTCAGCTTGGATAACCTGGTCGTGCGAAATGCGAGGGGGGGGGGGGGCATTCTTCGTTCAAAAAGTTTTATGCAGAATTTTTTTATAGTTTCTTAATTACTGAACTCAACTCATTCAAATCGCTCATTCAATCACATAATCACGACGAACACGGCGCGATCATAACCTTCCGATAGCACTCTATTTTACTCGCCCTGAGCTTATTAAACACTTCTTCTACCCCCGCACTATCACACAGTGGAACGTCTTACCAGAAAATGTTCTGATTGTTGATATGAAGGTGTTTGAAAGTGTTCTATTGAACTATCTTCCTATATGTTGATGTTGTATATAAGTTCATCCCAATATTTCCTTGTTTTGGTTGGGTCATCACTGTTTTGGATGTTGTTTTGCTTATTTTCCTTTTATTGTTTTCTTTTCTTTTAGATATCTTTAGTTTGCGTGTTACACTATGTTCCTTTGAACTTTGTTGTACGCCCATCTGCTGGGTCTTCGGACCGCTGTATATCTTAAATAAGTAAATAAATAACTTGCGCTGCTGTGCTGCTGTATGCATGGGAATGCCGGGATGCGGGAGCTTCAGACTGGCATCTTTGTCGGACAGCCGAGCCACACTGAATAAGCATCTGGCTAACGGCCAGCGTCTGCTCTGTCGCAATGGTTCATTCATTAATAAACCGCGAGTCAAACGCTGATTTGTCTTTATTTTCATTAAAGCCATTAGTTATTAAACTGTGAGAATGAGCGCTGGGTTTCGCAGTTATATCAAATCGAAGAATACTGGCGTCCAATGAAGTTGGAATAAAAAACGAGGCTTGCATGCGCTCACTGTGCATCAGTTTCAATCGTCTGTTTCTGTTTCGTTCACGTATACTCGTTATATTAAATTTAAGTAAACAACAACGGAGATATATATTACGGGCAAACAAAGACTTCATATGATGATTTCATTCTAAGAAAACACTTATGTGTGCGTGCGTGTGCGCGTGCGGAAATGACTACGTTTAAAGCCGAGCCACGCCTCGGCATCCTGGCATTCCAGTGGTGGCACAGCGCTCGTTAAGAAACACGCATAGACGGTGGTACCAGACTTCCCCTTAGTGCTATAGTGAAAAAAAAAAGAAAAAAGAAGAGAAAAGATAATAAGAAACTTGCTTTTACGAATACGGGTTATGTTCATGAATTGCAAAAGTGCATGGTCGATTCCGCTGTCCACCAAGCGGACGGATAGATGCTGCGTGCGGGCATATAGCAACGTAAATCTGCCGGCAGTTGTCCCCCGACTGATCGACCTAGACAACATTACGGAGCCCCTAAACACGTTTCGCAACGGTTAGAAGTATAGAGGCAAGCATAAGGCAATACGCAACCAGAGGGGTTACGCGCTAGCGTGTTCCAACCGAGAGGTCGAGTCGCGCGGGGGGTCGCTTTCGCTTCGGCCGCCAGTACGCAGAGATCGCGCGGACAGCAACGGCAATGAGATTGGGGGGGATACGGTCGCTCGCAGCGAGACAAAACGGGCCGGCGTCACGGGGGCTGGGCGGAATCCTCGGCTCGGCAGTCAGGCGCAGCGCGTACGCACGGAAGACCGCGCGGCAGCGCAGCACACGAGGCCGCTCGACGGAGAAGACGGCCGAGATAAAGCCAAGCGGCAGGCTCTATGTTTAGGCCCTCGGCGCCCGAGCTAGAAGGGAAGACTCGAGCCGCGATCCAAATCGAGAGACAAATGAGTCCCTTCTTTCTCCTTTTGCTGCTCGAGCGTTGGGACCAGGAGTCAGGGACCTCGGGGCGTCCTTTGGCGTTCTCGAGAATGGTGCTTCGCCACTCGCGTGTACCTCGGTCGCGCGCCGACGCAACAAAAGCGAGGCAGAGAGTCCGCACGTCGGACAGCAGATTGTAGCAGAACGTTTCTCTGATAATGAAGCGGTTGCTTGGCGCCTTTCGTGCCACAGAATCGACGATTCGCACCAAGCCCCATGGTGCATGCAGCAAAACCAGGCAGCGAGGCAAAGACGACACTTGTAACTGTTAGCGCCTTGTGCTTTTCTGAAGTTCCTGGTTTTGTGCTGGGATTACCAAGAAGGCAGATTTGTCACCACTAGCGTTGAGGTGGCTGGCTCTTGTTCTCATAAATGAGACCTATTTTGACCGCTACACGGACGGTTCTAGCAGTTCCAACGGCTCCAGCGGAGCTCTGATTTTCCCATAGGAATCTCTAACAACAGACACTTCTCAGAAGCAGCAAATAGCCTGGGACCTTGACCGTAAACCTTCAGTATGCACAACGACACCAAAGTGATAATGCGCTACTTTAGGCCAACCGGACTAGTTAGCCAATGATGAAAGAAAGGAAATGCAAGGAGGATATATATATATATATACATATATATATATATTGCATTCCGTCTAATCACATAATTAGCATTAATAGTTAAGCAACTTGTCAAACATTATAATTAGATGAAAGTATCAATGAGAAAACTGTACAGCAACGTGGAAAACTCCCGATACACCTTTCTGTTCCTCAATACGCGTTTTTCCGAGCATGAAAGAATCCCGTGAATACATAGAAAGTGCCTCGAGCGGTCAGTCATGCTGCAATTTTGCGTGTATTCGCGGGCTTGTATGATGCTTGAAAAACAATTTTATACAGCACGTATTGAGCAACAGAAAGCTGTATAGAAAGTTTTCCATGTTGCTCTATAGTTTTCTCCTTCACACATTTTATCTCATTATAATACTTGAGACGTTGATTAATTAATTAAGGCTAATTATGTAATTAGACGGAATGCAAAAATAATCTGAGCATCTCCAAGCGATGGCAAACAACATTACCTGGGTTCTGTCCAGCTGCGTGGCATTTGCATATATCTCAAAGTTTGGCTCAAGTTACGTGGGACACCCAGTAAATGGCTTTGCGCTTTGTGTTCAATGTTTACGCTTGGTAACTACTGCTGAGCTATAGGAACGCGCGTGTACTGGCTCCCAGTGACGACACCGTTGGTACTGCTTTGCTGCCCCTAGTTTTTTGTTTCAGTTAGCATATGAGAGCTTAGAGCATTTATGTGGCACCGACTGCTCCTCTTCGCGTGGAAAACAAAATGAAATCCGCAAAAGCACGAAAGAACGCTGAATAGAGTTAAACAGCACGAACAGGCACAAAGTTGTGCTTACTAGTACGGCTTCGTGGTTCCTGAGGACAGCTGGTGCACTGGGCAAGTTCATTTCGCTTGGGTCCGCTTCAATTTGAAATGTGGTGCCTCATGAAGAAACCCGAAAAACACCTTTTTTTAATTGTTATTTTTGTTTTTTAACCGTGGCTGTTACCACGACCATAGGTGTGGTGGAGAACGTCCACGCAAAATGTCGGTGGGCATTTATTCTGAGCGAACATTTGCAACTAGCGCAAGTAAACATGGTGTTGGTAACGTCGAGGGTGATGTGTAGGCAAAGTTAGGCGTGTGTGGGGTCATTAGGGGCGTTGCGGAAAAGTACCGAAGTTCTGTCAATTGTACTTTGTAGGCTGAGGCTTTCAACAGCATGTTGTTTCAGAAGTATAAAGCGTATCATGATAGAACTTCGTAGGAATGAGTTGCGCATTATAGGAAGGGAGAAGGGGGAGGGGGGGGGGATTGTTGCTTGGTCTAGAAGCCTCAAAGTTGTAGGTATACTTTAGGCGCGCCGTAGCAAGTGATCATGTTTGTGCCACTTGAATTCCTTCTTGTTGCTTGCCGGATGATTAATCTGTTCAATGTCGCTCAATGGGCAGTTCACTGTTGCTGTGCCGGAAGTCGGAACACAGCATAGGCGCCGCAGTTCACTCGCCCACCGTCCATCGGAAGTGTAGTT
The DNA here is from genome assembly GCF_023375885.2 of Dermacentor andersoni. Taxonomy (NCBI): domain Eukaryota; kingdom Metazoa; phylum Arthropoda; class Arachnida; order Ixodida; family Ixodidae; genus Dermacentor; species Dermacentor andersoni. The sequence goes on from NC_092814.1 coordinate 193,893,165, forward strand.
AATTACATTCGTTCGACAGTGTTTCCCTCAGAAGTACCTCATATACAGCAGTGTCGCTTAAGAGTGGCAAGAATGCTCGATAGGCGTAACTATCTACGTCCCAAGGCATGAGACGGTTGATGGCGTGAGTGCGTATAGAAACTAGTGCACAAAGGCATGTGCACTATTCTTAGGACCAGCGCGAAAGAAGGAGACACGAGGAAAAAACAAACAATCAAAGCGGGTGGGTGATTTTCATCCTCCTTTCTTGTTCCTTCGCGCTGTCCATGCTCTATTGGGTGCAGGTTAAATAACTTCAGGTGGTCAAAATTAATCCGGAGCCCCCCGCTACGGCGTGCGTCATAATCAGATCGTGATTTTTGGACATAAAATCCCAGAATTTATTTTCGAATTAAACCCATACACCAGCCCAGTTCTCTATTGCGCATTGAGAACACTGAAAATGTCAGGCAATGAGCATGACCAGAAGTTGTATTAAATTCTTCGATTACAAGTTTACGGCCGAGCGGACCAGAGTATTTCCTATTTGCTTGAATAGCAGCTTGGGCTTGTTGGTTTTCCATCCTGGTGTTACCAGCGCAAAAGGCAAATCTGTGCACAAGCACAGATTTGCTGTCTTGGCTCGTAGTCATGAGCGATAATTATTCGCCAGAAGGAAAAAAGGAACCGTACTTGAACGGCACAATGTCAACTATTGCTATAGCTGCAATATCCGCTGAGAGCTGTCCTTCAGTGAGTGCAATATTATATACGATATGTATAAGTTAGAGATGGCCCAAGACGATGCATACGTTACAGACCAGTTTTGAACGCTGAATGCGTTGAGGCATATATAGAGGTTGTCCCACATAATTTGAGCCAAAGCTATAAAAATGAAATGCACTCCGGACGCAAGTTGAACCAAATGCATAGTGTTCGCACTGGCCTAGAGTTACTCAGGCTTTTGTTTTTTTTTCCTTAACTAGCGGATTAGTTATGTTTAATTATTCAACTTTCTAAGTATTGCCTGCAGACCCCAAGTGTGATACGCATAGTTGTAGAGCACCTTGACAAACCTCTCAATAAATTGTTTCCAGCATGATATATCTCATATGGCCTTTTTTTCCCGCGTTCCAAAGTAAGCCCGCGAAATATGAAAAAATACCACGTGACGATACCTACACCAGGCATAACGCCCTGTCGCGGGCCAGCCTAGCTGCCGCCGACCTTGTTCGTCCATCGTACGCTTGAGAGCAGCACAATAACAGTGCGCAGGCGCCTTACTTTGGAACGCGGGAAAAAAGACAACGTGAGATATATCGTACTGGAAACAATTTATTGAGCGGTTTGTCAAGGTGCTCTACAACTATACGTGTCACACTTGGGGTCTGCAGCCAAAAGTATATATATATATATATATATATATATATATATATATATATATATATATATATATATATATATATATATATATATATATATATATATATATATATATATATATATATATATACATATATATATATATATATATATATATATATATATATATATATATATATATATATATATATATATATATATATATATATATATAGAGTAAAATTTTCCATAAGCAGCTGTAATCTACAGCAATAATCGGAGACATTAAATTCGTCTCCTATTGATCGGACGCGTCGAATTTTCTTCATCCCTTATGTTTTGCCTTGAAAGAACCTGATTTAGCCATGTCGAAGAATGCAAATATGCTACGAGGACACTCATAAGCCGCGCTTGTGAAACTGTACGCACAGCTGGGCTGGTATGCTGTAAGGGTTCCTTTCGCTTGATTCTGTTCCTTTCTTTGCATCCAATGTTCACGGCCTGCCGTTTCGAGTGATAACGCGGGTGGAGCGCTGCACGTATACCACTGACAAAACATGAAAAATAGGCTAGTAGCATTGTAATCGAATCTTTACACTATACGGGCCTTGGCTACGAAAGTTCCCAGAATGCGGAATCCGCGAAAAATATGAATTCACCTGCACACCGAGCGCGTATAGCCAGAAATCAACGGTGCGAGAACTGCGGAGAACACATCTCAGTACTATAGTTTCAAGTAGCAAGAGTCATTGTATGCCAAATGCGTGCTGCATAAGCATCTGCGAGCTGCTGTACACAGGACACAAGCCTAGCCGCTGTGTCAATCATCTACGCTCTGTTACTTCGCGGACCGCCAGGCAGGACTGCTTATACACTTTTCGGCGTGCCGAGCTAGGCGGCGAGATAAACGCGCAACGCGCACGCGCAATTTCTCTTACCTGTAATAGATTATTTTGGCCACTAATATGTTTAATTTAGACACCGCGGAAGTAACTCGCGAAGCAACATCAACTCGCCCTGATGTGCTAAGTAAGGCTTCCTTCGATCCATACACCATCACGCGCTTACGATCACACGACGCGTTTGAAACGGGCCACTGGCAAGCTATAGTGATTTTGCGACCTTTCCCCTCATTGCTTTCTCCCTCGAGAATAGCTGGGGCGTTGATATAAGGCTCGTACCGCGTAAACAACACAGGGCTCTGCCCTTTCTAGCTTTCCGTTCGGCTTTCCGGCGCGTGCAGACGTAGCAGATGGCGGATTCTGCTGATGTTGCAGCAGGTGGCAGAGAAACTTTCAGCGCAACGATAAAATGTCACCTTTTTGTTGTCAATAAACTTGCCTCAATGAAAGGTTTATTTTATTTTCTTTCATGTCAAAGAACGTATAATAACGACTCAGAGGCTGCTGCGGTAATAACGGGTGGGGACAAGCCATACGCTATATATATATATATAAGGGGCTCCACGGGCATATACCTAAACAAACGTCGAGCGGACCTAAACAATGTTGGCGGCGTCAGCATTAAACAACGAAGATACCTATATTTGGAGCGAATCATCGCGTGCACAAGCGCATAGGACGCCGCTGGCAACGAATTTAGTCAAGCAGGCAACTGAGCATGTTCGGATTTTCATCGAAGCTGAACATTCTGTCGCATATTTCCTGCTGTTCGCGGCCGGAAAGGACACACGCACGGTTGAAGTACAGCCGGCACGTGGCAATGTATTCACAAACAACACTATCTATACTGAAAGCCCCGCGAGTTCGTGCTAACTGTCCTTGCCTTGGGCACGCTGCCTTACGTTGTACAGACGGAAGAAAATCTTGGTGGAACTGCAACTTACCACTTCACATGAGGCTATATAGTTGTGACGTTAAAGAAACGAAATCGTGTGCTGAACTCTTGTGCGGAGGAAAATTTCAAGGAAGCTACGACTATAATGTATGCAGCAATTGCCGAAATTACGTACGTAAATTGTAACGTATGTGCACGCCTATTTTCGAAGGTCCCCGGATATTATAGAGCGCGACCAAAAGCTGAGTCGAGGCAGCGCTGGTGGTGTTTAAACTGTGCCCTGATCATTGCAAGATATTAATATATATATATATATATATATAGAGAGAGAGAGAGAGAGAGAAGGCAGGGAGGTTAACCAGAGGCGCGCTTCCGGTTTGCTACCCTAGACTGGGGGAACGGAAAAGGGGAGGGAAAGATAAGGAGAATGAAAAAAACTCCAAAGTAGGTTCGCCGAAGAGGTAACTGTTTTCTGCTCTATATCACTGACGGTTCCAAAGTGTTTACTATAGTAAGAGGGTCTTGCACTCCATGCATGCAAGAACCACATGACGCGAGCTCCACAGAATGTGTTAGTAGTAGCGCGAGCTGTGACCCCAGGACTTCGTGAGTGTATGCACACTGGAGTAGTATAGACCGTTTTTTTTTTTTTTTTTCATGGGCGCCGCCATATTGCGTACAAGTGGCGTTATCTATAAGCAGCTGGCATGCTGGCTTGGGCGAGCGCTCCCTGTTGTATACCAGGTATACGCTTGGCGGTAGTTTCTGGTGGCTGGTGACACTATTCAGTATGACGTGCCTTGAAATGCTATCTGGAGCAAGAGCGCTTATCAGGATATATGACTTTAGCTCTTGCTTTATTTTTATTATTTTGTATTTTGAAAGAAAGCATAAACAACAACTTCTTTTTCTTCTTCTTCTTCTTCTTCTTCTTCTTCTTCTTCTTCTTCTTCTTCGTGGGAAACGGTTCTGCGATTAAAACACGTTGGCGGGCTAGTTGGTTAGAATCCATGATAGAGTGTATAAGCGCGACTGAACGAGGACGTAGAAAGAAACAGATACACAGAGACAGCGCTGTCTCTGTGTATCTGTTTCTTTCTACGTCCTCGTTCAGTCGCGCTTATACACTCTATCGCGGTTCTGTGAGGCGTACTAAAGCGGTGTGTGAGCATGGCCGGAGTTTCTGCGTTGTTTAGGCAGACGGAGCACCCTGCGCGATGTGTGCGTGCATGTTTGAGCCTACAATCAGCCTCAGAGATCAGTTTTGTATTTCTGAAAATTCTTTTTACTATTGTGACCTTACTGCAGCATTGTCACTGTACTTTTAATCTGCGGTTCAGCAGCAATGAGTAGTGCCAAAAGATATGACGACTCCAACTGCGTGGATACTGCTCTGCCACAGAATATGTAGTGCTGTTTGACAGGCGTTCAAATTGTTATTTGTAGATACATTGCGCGACTACCTCGTTTGTTTTACGAGGTTTCCACCCGCGAATAAAATAGTTTTGGTAAGTAATAACAGCATACCGTACAGTGTGAATTACACTTGTCGAGTGGTCTACTGACCATCTGCGGACTGCGGGAGCTCCGAAGCAGTGGTAGATGCTTATAGATATGTTTGTTCTATATAGCGCATTGTCCAAGCATGCGGCATGCCTATGCGAGGTCTTATTACGTTGGTAGCACATGTTCTTTCTTTTTTTAGTCTCGCGAAGGAAAATGATGTGAACCCATATTTTTTTTATGTCTTGTTCGTCCCGTCCTCCACGACGCACTAGGAAATTACGGAAATTGCATCTTCACAAATAGCTGCCGGATTTTTTTTTATGCGATCCCCTGCGGATGTTACTGCTTTACAGGGAAAAAAGGCAATGCCGAAACACAAAGCTTATATGTATCATGCTGGTCCATAGCACGTGGATAATCATATCTTGAGAGTGCAGTATGATAGACATACACTTAAACATACGTTTTGTCACGTACCCTCTGTGTGAAAAGCTTCGAGACGCCACCTGTCATGAACGCAACCCTTAAAAGGGTCGGGCAGTCGTTTTCAATTAGCAATATAACGCCGGTACTTTGAAGTTTACTCCCTGTCGGTCCCTGCGTGGGAGACGCCCGCTGCGCGCTGACACCCATCCTTCAGGACCTTTAATGAAGTTTATCCAATCCAATCTGAAGTTTAACATACGAGTAAGGACAGCTCTTGGCACCTTTAGCTTTGCAACACCATCATTGCTTACCGATGGTTCAAGGGCATTTCCGGTCAAATGCTGAGTAGTCAAAGTAAACAACGCAACTGGAAATAGCTATTTGGCTGTACTTTACATTGAGGCACGGCGCCGTGAAAGGGAGAAAGAAAACCGAAGTTGATAGTTCCCGCTCATTGCGTCCTGCATCTTGTTTTTATCCTGCGGCTACGTTCAAGTTTTTCTCTAAAGGTAGTTCCTCAAAATAACATGCTGAATGACCTTTGAACTGTCAACCAGAGACTACTTAAATAATACAAGCCTCATATGCGCACTTTCAGGCAAGCTCCCGCTAGCTCCGGCGAGACAAATCGTTGACGGAATCAACGGTGTTCTCGGGTTTCAACTGTCGTTCGCTCAAATGATCGTTGAAGGCGTACGTGTACCATATGTAGGGCACAAATGCTTCCATGGCTGATATTCGTCCACACAGCTCATTTTGATACCAAGGACATATCATCACGAGGTAGTGACGGTCAAGAGCACAGTTGCAAAACTGTAAATAGCAAAACTAACTCTTTATTGGGTGAACCTGTGCCCAGAAAAACAGGCTACAGTCAAATCGCAACGATAGCGGCGAACACAGTCGGCGATCATCGAAAATCTGATCAGCGGGTCAAGCGCGTCGGCTTTTATACACGAGTGATCGAACGTTCTAGAGCAATCGCTGGCGCCCGCGTGTCTTCCAGAAAGTACTGCACAATTCGCGTCGCGCATACAGTAAGATTACACAAGGTTCGGTGATATTTGCTTTTTTAGTGCATGTGATCATCATGTAAGCCGAACGCACTTAGGAGCAAGAGCCCCTGTCAGGCCAAATGGCCTTTAGCTCTTGCTTCCTCTTTCTGTAGTGAAGAAAGGAAATAAACTTCAAACAAACAAATAAACAAACAAACAAACATACAGCGGATAGAACCATGGATAACATTCGAGAAACTTCCGTTACATGCGGGCGCGTCCTGCACTGAGCGATAACATTTGATAGACGGTGAAAAGCGGTCAGCCGAGAAAAGTAAACAAGTACACGTGCCATTATTGTGAGCGTAACAGCTGTTGACAAGTTGAGGCCCGATGGGCCCACACAGACGAATGCAACGAGTCCTATTGTGTTGCTGCTGTTTTGCTTTCGCTTCTTTTCCGGTCCCGTATCTGCGTGCCGACGCACAATCTAACCCAGCACCATTAAACCGGTCGCGCGCTCTAGCGTGCACGGAATTATACGCTCGGTTAGACATTCCGGATTGCCGGCGTCGGGCGCAACACAGGAAGAGGCGCAGCGTGCTTTGATGGCAGCGAGGGCTGTGACAGGAAGATGTACGGCCGTATCACACTTGAATCCGCCTCTGAGTGTGCAGTGCTCGAAACAAAGTTAACATGCGATCGAAAAGTAGAAATCACATGCTTCACGACGCATGTGCCCTATATATTCTGCAACTGTCACGCAATCTTTCGAACACCCGTCGTGGTTGCTCAGTGGCTATGGTGTTGGGCTGCTGAGCACGAGGTCGCGGGATTGAATCCCGGCCACGGCGGCCGCATTTCGATGGGGGCGAAATGCGAAAACACCCGTGTACTTAGATTTAGGTGCACGTTAAAGACCCCAGGTAGTCAAAATCTCCGGAATCCCCCACTACGGCGTGCCTCATAATCAGAAAGTGGTTTTGGCACGTAAAACCCCATAATTAAATTAATTATTATTATCAATCTTTCGAACGACGTCTCGTCGGCGCATACCAGGCACGTGTCCGAAACAATTTCTTGTGACATCTGCCCCCGAACCTGACGCAGGGCGTCCGCATGTATAGGTAGCTCCACGATGCTGTAGAATGAATAATAGTTTTGAGGCGTTGTTTTCATGTCATCCGTTTAAGAATATAAAATTACTCTAGTAAGCTTGCAGATGTTTCACGAGAGTCATAAGATTTCCTGCTGCTGCTAGCAGTCTCGCAGAATTACGGGCGGTATAACGCCAGGAAAGTCAATCCGGACGCCACTCATATTCCTAGTTCGAAAAGATATCACATAAATAATATATTTAACATTCGAGTGAAACGTTCTTTGTAGCTTAAAAAAAAGGTTTTTGCAATAAAGTTTTCGCTGACTCTGTTATCGTTGACTCTCTGCAGCGTCACTTTTTTTATTATTCTTCCAGCAGCATAATACGCCGCAGAAAGCTCATAAGGGCCAAATAAAATGTTTCTCTGGCTCAAATGCAATTCTACCGACACATTACATTGGAGTGCCATCAAGAAAGTAAACCCGGAAAGAAAGAAGTGACTAGTTGATAAGATCGTCTACAGACTGCAATTTCATCCATATTTGGCGGTTGTTTTCTGTCCGGGTGCTGATCCTGCCATCATTTTAATAGTGCTCCTATACTGTACTGTGGTGTGACAAGGAGCTAAACAACGTCACGGTGAATGCACTCGTACTATAAACCACGCGAATTACTACTGCCTTCGGCGCACGCATCTGAGTTGTGACACACGAAATATATTGGTTTAAAAAAAAAAAAGTTATAGAATGTTTAAAGAAGCCAGCGCGCATTGGCGACATGGAAGAAAGCAGGTAACTTTGGCCTTTTATGACCAATTCCTGATCATCGAGGTAGCACTGTTTAGTGGCGGCTAAGCTCAATATTATCGTGTGCGCATTTTGCTGGAAGGAAAAACAAACAGAAAGAGAGAGAACTAAGTCCTGAGCGGGCACGTGACCAACATTTACACCTGTATGAGGAAAGCCTGGCGATGAATGCATCTCCGAACACATGTCCCATTAAAACAACGACACGTAGGAGAATCCCGGAATCAAGGGGAATCAGATCTTCTTCCAGCAGCGCGCATATATATATAGGACGTTTAAGCATAATGCGGGTCGTGACAGTGTTTTTTAAATATCCGGCATTTCAGTCGATATTGTTGTTTTCGCTGGCCTATACTTATACGAAGCGGAAGTGCCGAGCAACTGTCACAAATTTAACTTATTCGAGGGGATTCACATTGCGAGGCCTTTCATAAAAATTTCTCTGTCTCATGAACGACAATGGCTGATGGTGTTTAGCTCCTGGCTGCAGCGTCAGTGCGATCGAATCCGCAATTCACGCAATTTAAATTCTCATTATGATCCTTATAGTGCTGAAAGCGCTTTCTGAGCCACGATTGCAGTTCAACGATCATCAACTCTCGGCATTACTCCATGTCCGATCAGTGTTGGTTCGTTGCTCTGCAGCCCACGGATGGAGTGAACGTAGTATAGTACTCGGGAGATATATTCTATATTCTAAGTTATGGCTGTATACAGTCAGCCTATACTTGAACCTGTTGACCACGCCTATAGTGAGCTAGTAGCGTTTGTTCACTAAATGAACAGAGTTTATCGTATTTCTCTCGAACCTATAGCTTCATGCGCTTCTGTGCAGCAAACAAAAAATAGGAAAATTCAGGAACTGCGCCCTTCAGCACACTCACAAGCTCTCTCAACGGTCTCACCACTGAGTCTGTGCGGCTTCGCCGGGGCGCGGGAACGCGTAGCGGTGCAAAGGAAATTCCAGAAGACCGCCACGAAGCACACCAGGAGCAGCAACGCCAGCATGCAGCGCTGCGCTCTGTATTTTCGAATGGCCGTCGTGCACTGTTACCCTGCCAAGACACTCGCCTAAGCTGAACATCGATGAAATATGCGTGCTCGCCGTGTTTACACTATGTTTAGCAACGCTGCAGCACGCAGTCCCACCCCAGAACGCTTTCGGGTTTTTTCTCGTGTTGTTCCAGAGAACGCAGTCGTATGCGCCAGCCCAAGGCCGACCTTATACGCCCAGATTGGCCCAGGCACACGCCGCCGCAGGGCAACACGCAATCATGTTTGCTCAGCAGCAACCATCGGAGAGCGCCATGGCGGATCGATCACCACGACCCTTTACAAAGCAGACACGGCCTAGCGCCGCCTCTAAGAGAGGGCAACACGCCCGACTGACCTATGTATATGCTGATCATTTCATTCTTATTTCTCCCCGCTGAGCACACCAGTCCGCGTGGTACAGACAAGACCAAAGTCGACCAAAAACCGTGAAGCGGAAATGCAGTGTACTTTTCCTGCCACGTGATTGATTGATTGATTGATTGATTGATTGATTGATTGATTGATTGATTGATTGATTGATTGATTGATTGATTGATTGATTGATTGATTGATTGATTGATTGATTGATTTTAAGGATTTGACGTCCCAAAACAACATTGAGGCTATGATAAAGCCGTATAGTAGAGGGCTATGGATTAATTTCGACCGCCTGGGGTCCTTTAACGTACACACAAATCTTGGAATTTAGCGCCCCTCTATATGTGGCCGCCGCAGCCGAGAATCGAGCCCGCGTCCTCTTGCTCAGCAGAACACCCGAGCCACTAAACCACCATGGCGGGCTCTGTCGCGTGAGTGCTGCAAAACTAGAAAGGCAACGAGAGAAGCAAGGAACGGAACGCAGGTTCGTCCGGTTTGCTACTATAACTGCACTGGGGGAAGAGAGAATAGTAAATTCTTCAGTGATGCTGCAAATTAGGAGCTCTAAGTCTAAACGATACTGTAAGCAATTTACACTGAATTGACTACACACAGTGTCCCACGATAGAGCACAATTAAAGCGCCCGCAACAGGAGTCGCGGGCTACCCCTTTGGTGGCCAAATAAGTGTAAAGGATGTTGTCGCTCAGCAGGGGGGTGGGGCATGAGAGCAGCTTCGCCCCAAAAGCATGGAAGGCTGCCGTTTCGCAACGCCCTCCCTCCTGCTGAAAACGGACCACTTACAAGCCATCATTAGTGTGTCGATGGGCGCGCTTCGGTGGGGATTCCATTCACTACAGAAACGCCGGTAGAGGTTAACGGGTCGCGGAAACGGAACGGTTTGTGCGTTTACTTGTTTGTTTTCTTCTCTCTATCGGTACTCTAAGAAATATAGATAGAAAGTGAGAAATGTGGTCGTCTTTATGTGACAAACCAATTGACCCAATCAGGTCGCTGGTGTGTTGTGATTTGCCGTGAGGAGGTTTGGGGTAAGCAGCCAAGGCGCTAAAACCCAAGCTCCCGGCCCCTCAAAAGCGTTCCGGATGCACGAGCAGTGCATTGCACTATCTGTTCTGCCGAGTTATTACGTCAGACCCAAGGTAAGTAGCTGCCTTTGTATATACTATGTACATAAGTCTAATTGACAAGTACAAATGTCTGTCGTATCCATTTCTGATGGAACAAGAGAAACGACGACATCGACTGCAGCTGAAGATAAATTTCCATACCAAGTGAGCTGGCCACGCAAGCTTGAGCATTCAGTGCTACAAGGGGGAAAGAAACTTTAGTATAAGGACTTAGTCAGTAGTTGTAAGGTCGTTGTGAATGTTCGCCTTGGTTAACTCATGTATGCCATTTTTTTTTATTTTTTATTTTTTTTTTGGGCTGGAGGGCTTTTGCTAGTCTTCTCTTGGGTTCTTTCTGTGTTTGTGTATCTGTTGTCTTGCAATGTTGTGCTGTTGGCTCGCACCCTAGCCACTTCCTGAGAACGCCTGCATAGGGAAGGCGGTGGCCGGACGCTGTTCGGCGAAAAAGGGAGCGGCAGGGGTTCTCGCGCACTGATTCTGGCGAGCGCCATAAATCGCGCAACGCACCTCTATACCGGCATCTGGAGAAGGGAGTCTTTGGGGAGTGTTTTGGTACGGCCGAGGCGGCGCGGGCGGCTCAGGTGGTTCGAGCAGCGGCCGCCGCCGGTGTGGGTTACGCAGCCTGGACACGTGGTCCCGCGGCTTGGGGGTGAGAATGTGCGCGGCTGAGCTGGCAGTGTGGTCTGACTTCAGAAACAACGGACCGATCTCGTCAAGTGCCCGATCGGAGCATAAATAATTTCAGTTCAAATTATTGACATCCAGCATCTTTAGTCCTGGAATACCGAAGCAGGGAACAGTGCAGCGGCTTTGGAAAAGCCGAGAACGAACGAAAACACCAAGAAAGAAGAACCTATAGTGGGAGCTGCGCCTGCGTTATCGCCAGGATCTGCCAGTCCAGAGCAGTGGGTGATAAGAAAGGAACACAACAGATCGAAAGGAATCATTATAACGGCCTAGTAGCGCAATTATATTTTTAATTGGTTTCTATCTGCTTTGTTTGCCTCAAATAAACATAAAATTAAGATGTATAAAGTCTGACAGCAATCTGGAAATAAAAACGCGATTTCTTGCACAGACAACGCAACTCAACTAGCGTTAGTTAAGGAGTGACAGCGCTGGGCGTTCAGTGTGACAACATTTGACAAGAACTGCGAATCCTGGACTCGTGTAATGAAGCGATTCCTTTAGCTCGATTCTATTCCTGTCTTATCACCCATCGCCGATTCCTGTCTTATCAAAACCGGCCGACTCTGGTGGTAACGTATATGAGCGAAGCGTCGGTCAGATCACTGACGAAGCGCGAGAAGGAAGAAGAATTGGTGTAGAACCGTTACATTATACAAGTGCTGGGGCACTATAGCGTAAAACTATTCCAATATGTTTTTATTCCCATCTCCTGACGTCAGATTCGCGTAACCGCCGACGCAAGCATCAGCCGGTGACCCGCAGGGTTGTATGAACAGACCAACCAAATGCTCTCCTCGTTTGCAGGCGGTCATTTTTGTTTGCTTTAAAAACGAATAACACGGCCTACAGTGAGCGGCTTGTCTTATCTAATTGGTTGACAAGAGGTGAGGAGCACACTCAAGTGGAGAGGGATTCGATAGGGCCGAGCGAGTGCGCTGAAAATCGATAACCGGATGAAGAGGGTGTGCCGGCGTCTGCTATTTGGTGCGCTTTCCCTTACTTAACTTGAGGTAGCTGGTCGAGAATTGCGGCGGCATGCAACGGAAGGTTAAGAATGCCGCTAAAACGGATCCTCAGAAAAGAAGTGTTGGCAGAGCGAGGTCGTCAACGTGCCGAAAGTGCTCGAAAACGTTACACGGCCACGCAAAAGGTTTTGTTATACGCAAATAAACCCATGCCCTCCGGCATGTGCGAGTAGCCAGTGCCTGAGCCATCGGTGGCAGTCATCTTTTATTCCTTTCAGAACGGGGCAGCCAGCAGCTATTCAGAGAAAATTTCAGTTTTGTTCGGCATATTAATGCATCTTTAATGCGTACGCGTCACTTTGACGCGGTGAGCTTTCGCGATTTTGTAGCGTCGCGTGACAAGCAGGTGAATCGGGTGCAGCCCAAAACTCTTGAACAATAGCCGAGGGCTAATGGGGAAAAGGCGTCGATCCAGAAATAACTACTTTTCTTTTGTTCGGTCAAATAATGCATAATCAGTGTGTACACGTCATAACAGATGGAGTGCTATCGCGGTTTTCGTGACGTCGCGTGACAGACAGGCGAAGTGGGGGTGGCCCAAAAAAGTTTTTGACCAATCGCGGAGGGCTGATTGCAGAATTGGAATAGAAAAGTTCGAAATAGCTTTACGTTATAGCGCCCCTGCATAATTTAGTAGATACAGGGCCGGTATAATGTAGCGATTCATTTCGCTCGATTCTATTACTTTGTTATCATTCACCGCTCACGGCCGGCCGAAACCGGTGATAACGTGGGCAGAGTGGCGCTCGTACAACCCATTAAGCGCGGAAAGCAATAGCATGGGAACATGTTTGCCACATTATCCCAGTCCAAGTCTTGTCTATTGCGAGTGAGCCATGATACACGCTCCATGTATGAGACGATTCAACTGCGTGCATTGAATCCGTGCGTGCATTGCTGGCGATTGAGAGGCTAATGTGTTTCATATATTTTTTTCTATTAGACGATGTATAACTTCGTGCATTTGCTTTAGATGTACAATATTCAATGACGGCAAAAAATTCGCCCGAATAATTTTACTACATTTATCACCGTGTAGAAATGTGTCTTTTATTGGGTGTGCTCATCCAGCAACGCGTAGCAAATAATCCTTAATGAGACGCTACCGCAGGCGGTACAACGGGTCAATTCCGAAAGGTGGCGTAATCGTTTCATGATAATTTGTTTCATTTCATTGTTCGATCACATAGAGAGACATCGAAGCAGCGACAAGGCCGAGAGCTCCCACCAACTGGTTAACGCTACTACTAGGGAAATTGCTGAATGGCAAACATTTCGCTGATCTGATAGTTTAAAGAGGCGAAAGTTATAAAGTCCCCATAACTGCTACCTTCGCTAACTTAGTCTTATACATTGCGAAAGAACTCAAGAAACACACATGTCACTCGAAAAGAAATTCCCGAACATTCTTGTCCATGATTTCTGACACTCCCACAAAAAAAAATATAAAAAAAAAGAACGAGCATATTTCTGTTTCACCGAAATGATGCTGCGCCGCCTGAAGTGTCCAGACCTCGGACGGCACGGACGAAAAGCCGTTTCAAATAAAGTTTTATTCATTCATTAATTCCTATGCTATGTTACTAATGCGCTTGGGAGAAGTTAGAGGAAGATGCACAGCGTTTAACAATGAGGCGTTGCTTTTTTTTAATATAGCGTTCACAATTCTCTTGAGATGCACGCTGAACTGCAGCTCATGTATTCGGCACGGATTAATCTTCCGTATAAGTAGGCTAGTGACACACTGCGGTGCTAAGAACGCAAAGAATCCCACCAACGTTACTCGGTCCAAGGCACCGCGCGCGCTCTTCTATGTGCCTTCCGTGCATAAGCATGCGGCTGCGTTCCCGCAAGACTATACACCGCCTCTCGTGACATGTGACTACGCCCCCCCCCCCCCCCCCCATCATACAGCTTTACATACCCTGCAACTGAAAATTACAGCACTCCAAGCAGGACTGACGCACAATTTACGTTCCCGCACTTCTTCCAAGCCACGCTTTCGACGTGGGCAGACGCTCGTTAACAGATATATGTCTTGTAACGGGTACATGTAACGGATGCTGGTCTCTAATGCCCGTGCTCACTCGCTCAAGGAAAACGTTTGGGCTGCCGCAGGCGAATTCTTCATCCTCGATACACGTTAGAGGAAAGCTAAAAGGAAGCAGAAGAGAAGCAAGGCGATACGAAGGGAGACAAAGCGTTGCGAGAAAAAGACGCATTGATCACTGCAGCGTCACCCGCGGCAGCGTCGGAACGTCGTCTGCAAGGCGACATGCACACAAGTACGGACAAGCGGCGAGAAGAAAGGGCAACCGCAAGACCAAGAAGACGGAGACGAAGAAGCGAACTGACAGCGAGCGGTATGTATGTACATACGTACAAGTGCGCTGCGCACATGGGAGAAACCGTGAAAGACGAGCAAGGGTAGAAAGTATGATTCAGAGAGAGGGTGTGGAGAATGATGATGTTTGGCGAGCAGAGCGCGCCTTCGTCGCAAGTTTCAGTGGGGCGGATGGCCGTGTAAACAAGTTCTAGCAGACGACAATCGCGCGACGCCGCGCCTCGCCCGCACGTGAGGTCCCACGCATAGGCCACCCGCCCGACAGCACGCACGTAGCCAGCGGAGGTGGGTCCTCAGTGCGATATATATATATATATATATCATAAGAAGAGAGAGATGGAGGAATATAGGAAGGCAGGGATGTTAACCAGTCAAGGGTCTGGTTTGCTACCCTACGCTTGGGGCAGGGAGAAGGGAAGAGAAATAAGGGAGAGAGAAGGTGTAGATACATGTGCGCACAGTACTTGAGTTAAAGCCGCTCGCACAAACCGGAAGTTCTGAGAAAGCACAAAAGTGCCTTCACTGCCTTCTGAGCCGATGATCGGTGCGGACGGTGCTCCAGTACTGTCTGCTCACTCAGAGGACGATTATCTAATTTCCTCAATGTGTTGGACAAAGATTGTCTTTGTGCTTGAAATTGAGGACAATGGCACAATAAGTGGTCAATGTTCTCCTCGCATCCGCAAACATCACATGCAGGACTATCAGCCATTCAAATTAGTGCTGAGTAAGCATTTGTGAAGGCAACTCCAAGCCACAACCGACACAGAAGAGACGCGTCACGTCGGTGCAGACCGGCTGGAGGTCTGAGTTGAAGTGACGGGTTTAGTCTGTGCAGTCTTGTGCAGTCTTGTATGTGCGGTATTCCACTCTGCTAAGGAGATCGTGCGTGCTAGAATGCGAAGTTGTCTCGCGGCGTCGGTCCTTGAGAGAGGAATGGGCACGCAGCGGTCTTCTTGGTTTGACGTCCGAGCTGCCTTATCGGCGTCATCATTTCCTATGATACCGCAATGACCTGGTATCCACTGAAAAGAGATATCATGGCCTTTTTCTCTCAAGTGATGGACAAATTCCACGATTTCGCACGTGAGCTGATCGTGAGTTCCATGATCGTGAGTTCCACTGCACACATTGCAAGGCCGGCCTTGAATCGCAGATGACTGCCGACTTGCGTATATATATATATATATATATATCCACCGATCGAAACTGTCGACATTAAATACTTGTTCTGTTTACCTTGTAGCACCACTCAAGTTCTTTATATATATATATATATATATATATATATATATATATATATATAACATTCGTGTGTTTCTCTCCTCTTTCAGTTTACCCTGCACCAACACAGTGGGCCCTGGCTAGTTCAACGGGTTCCTTCGTCGCCGGCACGCTAGATTTCGGCGCTAGGAGGCTTCCTTAAAAACGGCGAAATCGCGCGTGCCGGCGTGTGCCGTTCGTATCTACCGCGTCGACACAACAGCGTGTTTCGTGCTCTATGGCGAAAGAGCAGCATGTGGGAAGGGAAACCGGGTAGCCACACATTTGCCGCTTTCGCATCTGTCGCGCGAAAATTGGCCGTTATCGTCGCTAACATGTTCCACCAGCACGATGCTTGTTGCAGTATGTCTCTCTGTGAAAATAAATTACAAGTGGCAACGTACGTTTTTTTATTGCACGACGGTGCAGTGGTCACATGAAAGGGCACAGGCGCGCTGGTGGTCGCCCAATATGACGCAGCGCGATGCGATCCAGACTGCACAGACGCTCAATAACGGTGCAACAAGTGCAAGGAGCAGACGGCAGCACAAGTGCATGCACCCGAACGCCTCACCCCTGACAAGTGCAAAACGTACGCTTTTATTGCTTTTCCTTCATCTTTCTGCGGGAAGCAGGAACACACTGGGGCCAACCGAGGGCGTATAGCTGTTATATATATATATATATATATAAATGCCATGGGACAGCTTCCAAGCTCTACGTCGGCAGAGCGTCGTCATAGCTGTCGTCGACGGCGTCGTCTATGAATAGTCACCGCAGATGAGGTCGCGAGGGGTTTCCTTGCCAGACGCGTGGGCCCTGACAAGCTGGGCACTGGCGGTAATAGAAAGAGAGAGTCGGCAAATAGCTCGAGAAAGAATATTCGGCAGTCAGGCGACGCCGCCGACCGCTCACCTTCGGTGCGGTATCCCGTGTGATCCTCCTTATCCATGTCGCCGGCCTCCAGCATGCCCTCGCTCGACGACGCACGATGGCCTGATGGCAGAAGCGAAGCGCCTTCGCGGGAACTCGGTTTGCCCCCTCTGACGCCGACTCCGGTGCCCTCTTGTGACATGAAGACCGCTGATTCGCTACCTATTTTCTCTTTGTGCCTTTTCCACTCTCCAGTAGTGGTGCGACGAGGGAGGCGGGGTTAACGAGGCTTTTGTTTTACTGCACGCACGCCAGCGCTCCTCTATCTTGGCGTCATGCGGTGCAAGCTCGCGTCTGTTTTTGCACAAGTGCCAACAACTCCGCAGCCGCCGCCCGCCGCTTGCCGGAGAGTCCTCAGTGGAGAGGGCGAGAGAGCGAGCATGTGGGGATAGGCCGAGCGACGCAGGATTCATTGGACGCGATGTTGGGGGAGAAGCGGGGGAGAGAAATCTACTACGCGCCGGCAGCGGCCACGACCGAGGCTTCAGAAGACCTACAGAGCCCCTCTTTCTTACCCTCTCATGCGGTCTACGTCACTTCCTTCGATGTACCAAGACACGACTGTTTTAGCTGTTTTGCGCTCGCCGACCTACTCCCGCTTTTTTTCTCCGACAAGCCCGCTCTTGCTTCTCCTCGCTGCCGTGGAGTCGCCTATTGAAGGTCCGGCCCCGAGTGGCTTCGTTGCCGCCTCCATCCTCTTCTTCGTCCTTTATATAACGATTATGACCTGCCACCAGCGGGACTGCTCTGGATCACTTTTCAGCGTTTCTTTTCTGAGCTGTATTTTTGTTGAGTCCTTTGGTTGGTTGACCTCGCGTTGTTTTCATTCTCTCCCCCGCCTCAATAAGCGCGCGCGGAGGCGCCGGTGGTGGTTGGACGGCCGCTGCCGGCTCCGAAAGGAGGAAAGCACGTGCGCTCCGGGGCGAGGCACTTGTTGCTCGCTCGCTGGCCTCCTCCCTGGGGGAGAGAGAGGAGGAGGAAACGGATGAAGGAACGATGCAGCGAGAAAAAAAAGCATCGACGGGCAAGGCCTATCGCTTGGTCGCGCAAACGTCCGCTTGCGGCGATGCGGCACGTTCAGTGGGTGAGCGCTCTCGAAGATTGTGATGTTGAGACGATGAGCGATCCCTAGCTCGAGGGCTCTGTTGCTTAATTGATAGGCAGGGGCAACGGGTGGCGGTGCACAGTCGCGCTGTGAGTTTGGAAGTTATATCATATATGCTAAGAGAGATAAAATGATAAATGAAAGGCAGGGAGGTTAAGGACAGATGCTAATAAAGCGGGAAACTAAAGGTGGCAGTTGATCCCCGCGACGTTGGCGAGGGAGGACTGAAGGTTTAGTGGATATGGCGAGAGACCAGACAGTGATAGCGATTACAAGGGGTTAAGTATTCATAAAATATATTGAATATGCAAGCGATAGAGTAAAACATTTTACAAGGAATCTGATCTGAAGACTAAGAGTGAAAGTTCCAAACATGTCGCAATTTTGCATATCTTCCGAATCTTAAGTGAACTTCCCCTAGAAGGGCCCGCCAAGTGCTTATTTTATTTATTTATGACACGTGGTCCAAGCAGGGAGGGCGACATATGGTACATACAATAAAAATATGATTGACAAAACAAACAAAACCATAGAAATACAATATCTGGATGTGGATATCTGGTTGCGCATTAGCTTGCCCGCTTGCGCGCTTTACAATAACCCTTCGCTGCCGGTCTTGGCGTTGGGTAGCGCCTCCTTTGGCTGGCATTGATCCCCCGCACAAGCAACGTGCAGACTTCACTAAGAGGGTGCTAGGGTGCTGGAAGTGTTAGCCTGAGAGTTCCGGCACTTTCACCCGGCTGAGCACCGCTGCCCAGAACAAAAAAAAAAGATGAGTGTGCGAGCATGCCCTCTTCATGCACTGAAGCACCGGTGAAGTTCTCCGCGCCGTCAACCTTGTTGCATACTGTGCAAATGGCAAAGTGAGAGAGCGCAGTCTTGAACGCCCAAGCTGGGATAAATACCGATGCTTGCACTCAGTGATGCTTGCAGAATTCGAGTCGTAACAGATGGATATGGTAGCTTTAACGTTTCAAGGATGATTCGCTCGCGCCTGTCTTTGTACAAAGGATATGTCGTTCTGGTAGACTATGTCCAAGTGGCCTACACCAAAGAACAGGGGCCGAATTCACAAAGATTTTCTTTAGTGAGGGATCTTTCCTGTTGGCCAGCGGCCTTCCCTAATGATATGTCCTGCATCAGGATTGGATAAAATTATTCCTTACGAACAATTCTAGCGTAACAGCTCTTTGTAAAATCAAGAACGCTCCCACCGCGGCTCGAGGCAGCCGCGAAGAGCTACGACCGAGACGAACAGCTCTGGGCCGTCCAGCAGGTCTTCGAGGCACTCGAAAGGCAGGGACCCAGCGAGCCGGCAACAGCGAGCGGAGACCCACGCCGAGTAACTTCGTAGATGACGTAGGCCCTCGTCGGGGCGCGCGAGCGCCCAACTGCAGGCATAAAGTTCACTCCAATCCAATCCATTTGTGAATTCGAGCCCAGCTCCGTATGAAGCAACCAATCTGCCTTTTCTCTACTTCTTTTTTTGTTTGCCTACCATTTACAGAACACTCTAACTTCGGTGTCTCAAAATGAAAGGTAGTCAACTCATTATTCTTAACTCGTGCAAGCCGTTGGCAGATGACGCTGGTATGAGATGTAAAATTGGGCGGGAATATTGAGCTAAAACGTTCCAAAGCGAACGTGAAACATTCGTAGCGCTTATGCTGTAACGCTATACCGTTACCACCCCAACGAGGTAGGGGTGTGCGAATATTCTAAACTTCCGAATATGGAATTGAATAGTGTCCGATGCGATTCGGTCTTCTAATTGAATAGTCACTATTTGTAAATGCGACTATTTTTTTCGAATACTTTTCGAATATTTCGAAACGTCAACTGCGCCCAATTAAACATGAGGTTTGAGCAAATGTACCGTGAATTGTCACTCACGCGGGCGTAGCATAGACATACAACATGAGAACTTACGTTGTGGCGCAGGCTACGCTATTTAGGTAGCCATTCTTTACAGGTTGTACAGTAATAAGTAGCACACTCTGAAGAGCCTTGTGTATGCGAAGAAATTACTTGTTCTCTCCTAATGCTCCATTTGTACTTTCAATAAACAGCGCTTCTATGCAATGACAGAAACGTCCAAACTTGAAGAGTACTGGGATGTGAACATCGTTTTACTATATTTGTGTTAACGGCTATTCATTATTCAATAACTATTCGTTATTCGAGCCCATCCGATTCTCTGCGTGCATTATTCGATTCGTATTCGATTTGGTCTCACAAATCACTATTCGCACACCCCTACAATGTGGTGCACGCGGTAAGCGCGTGCACCACATTGTATGGTTCTCGATCTTTGCCCTTTTTTCGTGCTCGGCTGGTGGTTTCTTCTGGTGCTGCAGTTTTTCTCTGTTTATGTGCTTTTCGTGAATCAGTAACAGGCAACGACGGTTGTGGTGAACCCCGAGGACTAGTACTCTTCTGGGAGATCCTCCCCGCGGAGCTTTCCATGGAAGAGATGGTCTTGGACTTGTCTGGCGGCTAGCACAAACCTCCCGTGGCTCGAAAGGGGCTCAGTTCTTCAGTAGGATCAGACACTGCTGATTCTGGGCTTTCTGACCCAAGATCAGAAGATTCGGATGCTTTCATACTTGCCAAGCACCGCCGTCCGATGCGGACGTCTCCAGCGTCGTCCTCAAGCGAAGCGACTATCATATACAGCAGCGTCGTGACTACGACAATATCTTTCATGCCCGTCGACGCGATGGTAAGCCTAAATGCTATATCCCCACAGAAACTTAATGATTTCTTTTTCGAACTTGCCTCTGGACTAATCCAAGAGGTTCGTGTGAACCACTGGAAAAATCTCGTTGCCGTTGACAAAACAGATGATAAGATGGTGCAAGCGTTGCTTGGTTTGTCTGAAATCTGTGGTGTCCACACAGGGCTGTTGTGATCGGCCGTTCACCCCGCGACAACCTCCGGTCACGGATAACGCGATTCTGGGAAACTGGCCGACGACCTCGTCAAGGTCGTTCTCAAATGGGATGTTGTATGGCCGCCACTGTGGTACCTAGGTCAGCAGAGGTTTGGACAATTAGCAAGGATACGGTCCTTCACCTGTCAGCCTTCCAAATTGGCACGTCCACGCCGAAGACGGAGTCAGTGTACGATTACCCCATCCCCTGTTTGTGCCCAGTGATGTGCGTGTGTTTCCAACAAAGCTCACTTCGGAGGGAAAAGGCAACAAACCTCCGGATTGGTGGGACCTGAGGTCATTGGTCTCCTGACGCCTGATTGGGAGAGGAGACTGAACAATGACCCCGCAGGGGATAAAAGAGTGACGGACGGCGGGAGTGATCGGCTGCTACAACTTCTTCATAAAATCATTCTGTGCTACTTTGAATTTTCTTGTAAATATGTAATATAAGCTTGTTTGTAAAATGTCCTGGATGTCGGGCCCAGCCCCTCGTTCCCTTACACCTCCACGAGTAAAATACATTCCACATCTTCGGACCCCCAATCGCAACATGGCCTTAGATACCACAGGGTGCGTATATAGCAGCTGCGGTCGTATCTGATGTCGACTTGTATATCAAAAACGACTTTTTAAGAGCATGATTGTTTGCGCACCACCATGCAGAATAATTAACGTTCGAAGGCTAGGATCGTCAAACTGCATAAACATACTGTTTGCCTGTGGAGAGCTGCCTAGTACCACGGCCCTTACAATACCATAAGTGTTTTAAGATTGGTCTGTGAAGGTTAGGTATATCGGTGCCCTAACTGTAATGGTGAACATTTGGCGACGGATAAAGGATGTCCTTCATTGAAGAAAGAACTAAAGGCACTGCAAGAGAAAACCAAAGAGAAGGCAGCAGGCGATGAAAGCTGGCGTCGCCGTAGTGCTAGTCCAGCAACTGGAAAAGCAGCGCGTTCAAAGGATGACAAAGACAACGCATCGAAAAGTACGGGGGCGGACCTTCTATCTCTAAAACTCATAGTGCCCAGCGCAGCCATCGAAATCGTCGGAACAAGTCTCTACAAAGCCTGTGACTACAGTGGAAAGCACTGCAAACACAGTACTAAACCGGCCTCAGCCAACTATGATGTGCAACTTGTAAATCTTATGAAGATGCTTGTCAACATCATGAGATCTGTAATCGCCGGTCGTTAGACACTAACAGCGTCAGCAGCAGAGCAAGTTTTGGAGGCCCTCGTTCCATTTCTCGGCGACCCTCACTAGGCGTTTTACCGAAACAATTTTAACAGTTGTCAGCAGCGTCGCCCCTTTGTGCTATACAATGGACTGTCAAGTCGATGCGACCGCGGTACGCTGATCTAGTTCTTCGACTCATCGCTATGAAGACTCCACCAGATGTAATAGCGTTTCAGGAAACTAACGTGAGGAAAGATGAATATCAACTGCCAGGCTTAGTGCGTGTCCACAGTAACACTCGATGCGTGGAACCAGCCTGTGGCTCTTTCCAGTGTGTGGACGCGGCGCATACGCGCAATACTCCAAAAGCATCAGTGTACGTGCTGACTTGGATTTGACGGTTCTTAGCACAGACGACATGTGTGACGATGAGTTTGAGTGTGCAGCTGTTACTGTGAGCCTTCAGATACCTCACTTCTTGAGGGCTTACTGTCTCGGCGTTGTTCATTGTTTGTATTATGCGCACATTTTAATGCCCGCCATCCGCGATGGTGTAGCCAAGATAATCAAGATAATCATGGGGCAGAGATTAACGAGATCATTATCAAGTATGATCTGCAAATACTGAATGACGGTTCACCTACATTTATAGGTAGAGGAAAGGAGCATTTCACTATAGACCTTGCGATATCAACAAGAGATGTGTGCTTAGCCTGGTCATGCGAAGTTGACCCGTGGCGCTCAGATCACCTACCCATTTGGTTAACACCGACACATACTGCGGGCCGCCAGACTGCCGTGCATACAGTGACAAACCGAGACAAGTTTCGTCAGCTGATCTCAGAGGCATAATCTCAAGCCAGGCTGTTCAAACTGATGAGTGAGTGTTTATGAAAAGCTACAGTACAACGACGACGGAGTATCGGCAAATCAAACCCCAATCGAAAGCTTTTGCGGCTCTGCGCATGTCGACGCCGCGCTTTTAGGCGGGCACAGCGCTCTAAACGACGCACCGACTGGGCTATGTATAGTCGCATTGATGCAGCCATACGGCGGCATACAAAACAGCTTCGTCGCAAGAGCTGGGTAGCCTTGTGTAGTTCGCTGCATAGTGGAAGTGGCTTTGGTAGTGTATGGCGCATACTGAAGTCTCTCTGCACTCCCGAAGTCTGCAAGAATCCTACGGCTGCATTGTGCATAGCGACTTGCCAGTCACCAAAAGTTCTAGCAGAGGCATTTGCAGACCTTTTAGTCTCTCCTATATCATGTGACACCACAAATGATGACTTCCTCCTTTGACAAGTTAGAGTACCGTGACCTCTTCCTATAGTCCAGCCTGCGAGATGGACAGAGGTAGACATCGCTCTTGAGGAGCTGCGACACGCACTCAGCCTCTCCAAACGCCGCAGTGCTCCAGGTAAAGACGGTGTGACGTATCAAGCATTGCAAAACTTTGATAAGAGTTTTTGTGACCGTATATTGCACGAATATAACGAAGTATGGAGAACCGGTGTAATTCCTGCTGAATAGAAATCGTCCGTGGTGATACCAGTTTTAAAGCCCGGGTGCCCTGCAAGACACCTCAAGTCCCACCGGCCAATACCCCTAACCTCAAATGTCATCAAGTTAATGGAGCGAATCCCGACTGTTCTCGTTCGATACTCTCGTTGGTGCAGCAGAGATCTAACAATTATCTTTAGAAGATCTCTCTCAACCGCCACCCTTCCTCCCTCGTGGAAACTTGCTTCAATTCTCCCCTTATTTAAGTCAGGTAACGTTTTATTATCTAACTATAGGCCCATCTCCTTAAAATACATTCATGTAAATTACTCGAACATCTATTTAAACATATTATGGAATTTCCTGAAACAAACAAAATCTTATGCACTTTCCAGCGTGGTTTTAGACGTGGCCTCATCACTATAACGCAACTGACAGAATTAATTATGGGGTTTTACGTGCCAAAACCATTTCCTGATTATGAGGCACGCCGTAGTGGAGGACTCCGGAAATTAGGACCACCTGGGGTTCTTTAACGTGCACCTAAATCTAAGTACACGGGTGTTTTCGCATTTCGCCCCCATCGAAATTGCGGCCGCCGTGGCCGGGATTCGATCCCGCGACCTCGTGCTCAGCAACCTAACGCCATAGCCACTGAGCAACCACGGCGGGTAACTGACAGAATTCGTTCACGACATCAGCAGCTCTTTAGACATAGGCGACCAGATTGGTGCTATATTTATAAACTTTGAAAACGCCTTCGACACTGTCTCACACCCTAAACTTATGCACAAGCTATTAGCTATACTAAAAAATGCATCCTTGGTTGGCTGGATATCGGACTACCTTACCCAGCGCTCATAAAATGTACGTTTCAACTCTACTAACCCTTGATGCATGTTTTCATCAGGGGTTCCTCAAGGCTCAGTACTGAGTCCTCTTTTATTCCTGCTTTATATTTATGACCTCCCCCTACACACCTCAGTTAAAACACGCCTTTTTGGAGACGATTGCGTTTGATATCATACAATTAAATCTCCAACTGATCATGTTGTCCTTAAGAATTATTTCGCTGACTTCTGTAACTGGTCGAAAGCATGGAAAATGAATATAAACTTTTCCAGAACTGTCCCCATGACTTTTATATGATGCTCATGCCCTTCCTTCTTTGCCTATGCCTTCAATAATATTACTTTAAATTTAATGTTTGAATTCAAATATTTGGGTATCCTATTAACACACAATTTATCATGGTCAAAACACATTGATGTCACCTGTAAGAAGGGCCTTAAAAGACTAGGTTACTTGCATCGTACGCTGTCTTGCTCCTCAAGAAACTAAACTAACATATAAAACCCTCATTCGCCCATCCTCGAATATAGCTGCGTTATATGGAATGCATACAGACACTGTGACGTCAAAAAACTAGAATCAGTGAAAAAAAAAAGCAGTGCATTCTGTTTGTAAGAGATATGACAAGGACTTTTCGCCGTCTAACTCTCTTCCCCTATTCGGTCTCAATCCTCTTGCTGAGCGTCGCAAACTTGAATGCCTAAAATTTCTTCACACGTTAATCAATTCTCCTCGTCTCTGCTCTCTAGATAACTATTTAACTTCTTCCAAACCCTCATCTACAAGGAGTCGCCATGCTCTAAATAGTTCAAACTTTTGTGCCCGCACTGATTCCTTTAAATACAGCTTTTTTCCATCACCAATTGAAGTCTGGAATTCATTACCGGGCAACATCTGTTCACTACCACTGAAAGAATTCACGCAAGCTTGTTTATAAATGTTTGTACGTTTATTGTTCATCCCACTCCAGCAATAGCCTCATTGAGACTACAGTATGTATAAATAAATAAAATAAAACTAAAAGATAAATAGTGTCACGGTAGGGAGTCGCGCCAACAACTTTGTACTCAAACGCAAAATGTCACTGCCCCTAAACCACAACGGCGGGTAACGCATACGAATGCAAACTAGGCTGAACACGGTGCTGTGTTTGTGCGTTTCAGACTGATTGCGGCGAATAAAAAAAATTGGAGGACGTTAAAGCTTCTCCTTTAAGAATGGAACGCGATAGCATTCAAAGATCCCCGACCGATTCTCACGCTCCCCGGCAACTGCAGCGTATGTAACCCTGATGTTTACCGGGAAACTAGAGTGACTAGTACACCCTACTGGAAACGCTCGCGGCGAACGCTATGCACGAAGGCGGGCTTTCTGGTCGAAACGCGGCCTCTTGCATGGGCCGCGATGCGGCAGAGGCGAGCATCATATTGAAGTGTTTCAAGGAAGCGGGCGCGCCGCTCCCTGGACGCTGAGATATTTACGCGCCGGCGTGCGCAAATGGCGGACGCCGTCTCCGGTCTGTACATTGTAAAAACGCTGGAAAAGGGGTTTGCTTCAGTTTTCGCGCAACAGAACTATATGTTTTCTCGTATATTCAAGTTACAATCCGAGAGCTGTCATGTCTGTAGGTTATGTGTAAGTCATAGTTTGCGATTTTTCCACGTATTCTAGCTTGAGAAATTTAATTAGGTCAGTTAATTTCTTGCGTCACATAAACGGCCTGGGTGTATGTGGTTCGAAAATCTTTTACCGATGCGACGTCCGACGTCGGCCGATAGACGGCGACGCGGGACGCGGACTCCTTAACGATGTGGCGTTGATATGGAGCGTAGCTCAGACATACAACTATACGAAGTATTCGGCCGATAGATAGGCGACGAAGGACGCGGACTCCTTAACGCTCTGGCGTTGATATGGGGCGTAGCTCAGACATACAACTATACGAAGTAATCGACCGATAGACGCCGACGCGGGACGCGGACTCCTTAACGCTGTGGCGTTGGTAAGGGGCGTAGCTCAGACATACAACTACACGAAGTAGTCGGCTGATAGATAGGCGACGAAAGACGCGGACTCCTTAACGCTGTGGCGTTGATATGGGGCGTAGCTCAGACATACAACTATACGAAGTATTCGGCCGATAGATAGGCGACGAAGGACGCGGACTCCTTAACGCTGTGGCGTTGATATGGGGCGTAGCTCAGACATACAACTATACGAAGTAATCGACCGATAGATGCCGACGCGGGACGCGGACTCCTTAACGCTGTGGCGTTGATATGGAGCGTAGCTCAGACATACAACTTGTGGGGATGCGCGACTCTCGCGCGTCCCCTGATGTTTTTCCCGCATAGCGCATCCCCTGATATGCTGTTTCCCGCACGGCTCGCGTGGCCTGGCGGTCGGAGTGGTACAAGCGCGGTGCGAGAGATGGCGCGACTGTCGCGCTGCTGCGGGGTTACTTGGGCGCCGAAAGGGAGGGCGCTTGGTCTCTTTGGGTTCGGGAAGCGAGCAGGACGGACGTGCCGCCCGCGCGTGCGCCGACCATGCTTCTGCGAGACCGTCTCGCGTGGCCGCCTGGGACACCGTTGGCGTGACTGTACACGCGAACGACCAGGCGTTGGGATCCAGCATGGGGCGAACATATTCGCTCGCAATGCGGTCGCGGTAAATCGGACTTCTAGATTTGTCGCGCGCCCATCGGCATGTTTTGGGGATAGCAACTCGGCTAGCTGGCATTGATCTATGAAAGGTGCAATAAATGCCCTTGTGATTGTTTGCACTGCTGTGTTGTCGTTCCTTTGTCCCAAGAGTACGGAGGAGACCCCCGTATCTCCCACAAACTATACGAAGTATTCGGCCGATAGATAGGCGACGAAGGACGCGGACTCCTTAACGCTGTGGCGTTGATATGGGGCGTAGCTCAGACATACAACTATACGAAGTGATCGACCGATAGATGCCGACGCGGGACGCGGTCTCCTTAACGCTGTGGCGTTGATATGGGGCGTAGCTCAGACATACAACTATACGAAGTAGTCGGCCGATAGACGGCGACGCGGGTCGCCGACTCCTTAACGCTGTGGCGTTGACGTGGGGCGTAGCTCAGACTTAGAACTATACGAAGTAGTCGGCCGATAGACGGCGACGCGGGACGCGGACTCCTCAACGCTCTGGCGTTGACGTGGGGCGTAGCTCAGACATACAACTATACGAAGTGATCGACCGATAGACGCCGACGCGGGACGCCGACTCCTTAACGCTGTGGCGTTGATATGGGGCGTAGCTCAGACATACAACTATACGAAGTAATCGGCCGATAGACGCCGATGCGGGACGCGGACTCCTCAACGCTGTGGCGTTGACGTGGGGCGTAGCTCAGACATACAACTATACGAAGTAGTCGGCCGATAGGCGGCGACGCGGGACGCGGACTCCTCAACGCTGTGGCGTTGACGTAGGGCGTAGCTCAGACATACAACTATACGAAGTAATCGACCGATAGACGCCGACGCGGGACGCGGACTCCTTAACGCTGTGGCGTTGGTAAGGGGCGTAGCTCAGACATACAACTACACGAAGTAGTCGGCTGATAGATAGGCGACGAAGGACGCGGACTCCTTAACGCTGTGGCGTTGATATGGGGCGTAGCTCAGACATACAACTATACGAAGTATTCGGCCGATAGATAGGCGACGAAGGACGCGGACTCCTTAACGCTGTGGCGTTGATATGGGGCGTAGCTCAGACATACAACTATACGAAGTAATCGACCGATAGATGCCGACGCGGGACGCGGACTCCTTAACGCTGTGGCGTTGATATGGAGCGTAGCTCAGACATACAACTTGTGGGGATGCGCGACTCTCGCGCGTCCCCTGATGTTTTTCCCGCATAGCGCATCCCCTGATATGCTGTTTCCCGCACGGCTCGCGTGGCCTGGCGGTCGGAGTGGTACAAGCGCGGTGCGAGAGATGGCGCGACTGTCGCGCTGCTGCGGGGTTACTTGGGCGCCGAAAGGGAGGGCGCTTGGTCTCTTTGGGTTCGGGAAGCGAGCAGGACGGACGTGCCGCCCGCGCGTGCGCCGACCATGCTTCTGCGAGACCGTCTCGCGTGGCCGCCTGGGACACCGTTGGCGTGACTGTACACGCGAACGACCAGGCGTTGGGATCCAGCATGGGGCGAACATATTCGCTCGCAATGCGGTCACGGTAAGTCGGACTTCTAGATTTGTCGCGCGCCCATCGGCATGTTTTGGGGATAGCAACTCGGCTAGCTGGCATTGATCTATGAAAGGTGCAATAAATGCCCTTGTGATTGTTTGCACTGCTGTGTTGTCGTTCCTTTGTCCCAAGAGTACGGAGGAGACCCCCGTATCTCCCACAAACTATACGAAGTATTCGGCCGATAGATAGGCGACGAAGGACGCGGACTCCTTAACGCTGTGGCGTTGATATGGGGCGTAGCTCAGACATACAACTATACGAAGTGATCGACCGATAGACGCCGACGCGGGACGCGGTCTCCTTAACGCTGTGGCGTTGATATGGGGCGTAGCTCAGACATACAACTATACGAAGTAGTCGGCCGATAGACGGCGACGCGGGTCGCCGACTCCTTAACGCTGTGGCGTTGACGTGGGGCGTAGCTCAGACTTAGAACTATACGAAGTAGTCGGCCGATAGACGGTGACGCGGGACGCGGACTCCTCAACGCTCTGGCGTTGACGTGGGGCGTAGCTCAGACATACAACTATACGAAGTGATCGACCGATAGACGCCGACGCGGGACGCCGACTCCTTAACGCTGTGGCGTTGATATGGGGCGTAGCTCAGACATACAACTATACGAAGTAATCGGCCGATAGACGCCGATGCGGGACGCGGACTCCTCAACGCTGTGGCGTTGACGTGGGGCGTAGCTCAGACATACAACTATACGAAGTAGTCGGCCGATAGGCGGCGACGCGGGACGCGGACTCCTCAACGATGTGGCGTTGACGTAGGGCGTAGCTCAGACATACAACTATACGAAGTAATCGACCGATAGACGCCGACGCGGGACGCGGACTCCTTAACGCTGTGGCGTTGATATGGGGCGTAGCTCAGACATACAACTATACGAAGTAATCGACCGATAGACGCCGACGCGGGACGCGGACTCCTTAACGCTATGGCGTTGATATGGGGCGTAGCTCAGACATACAACTATACGAAGTAATCGACCGATAGACGCCGACGCGGGACGCGGACTCCTTAACGCTGTGGCGTTGATATGGGGCGTAGCTCAGACATACAACTATACGAAGTAATCGACCGATAGGCGCCGACGCGGGACGCGGACTCCTTAACGCTGTGGCGTTGATATGGGGCGTAGATCAGACATACAACTATACGAAGTAATCGACCGATAGACGCCGACGCGGGACGCGGACTCCTTAACGCTGTGGCGTTGATATGGGGCGTAGCTCAGACATACAACTATACGAAGTAATCGACCGATACACGCCGACGCGGGACGCGGACTCCTTAACGCTGTGGCGTTGATATGGGGCGTAGCTCAGACATACAACTATACGAAGTAATCGACCGATAGACGCCGACGCGGGACGCGGGCTCCTTAACGCTGTGGCGTTGATATGGGGCGTAGCTCAGACATACAACTATACGAAGTAGTCGGCCGATAGACGGCGACGCGGGTCGCCGACTCCTTAACGCTGTGGCGTTGACGTGGGGCGTAGCTCACACTTCGAACTATACGAAGTAGTCGGCCGATAGACGGTGACGCGGGACGCGGACTCCTCAGCGCTCTGGCGTTGACGTGGGGCGTAGCTCAGACATACAACTATACGAAGTGATCGACCGATAGACGCCGACGCGGGACGCGGACTCCTTAACGCTGTGGCGTTGATATGGGGCGTAGCTCAGACATACAACTATACGAAGTAATCGACCGATAGACGCCGACGCGGGACGCGGACTCCTTAACGCTGTGGCGTTGATATGGGGCGTAGCTCAGACATACAACTATACGAAGTAATCGACCGATACACGCCGACGCGGGACGCGGACTCCTTAACGCTGTGGCGTTGATATGGGGCGTAGCTCAGACATACAACTATACGAAGTAATCGACCGATAGACGCCGACGCGGGACGCGGACTCCTTAACGCTGTGGCGTTGATATGGGGCGTAGCTCAGACATACAACTATACGAAGTAATCGACCGATAGACGCCGACGCGGGACGCGGACTCCTTAACGCTGTGGCGTTGATATGGGGCGTAGCTCAGACATACAACTATACGAAGTAATCGACCGATAGACGCCGACGCGGGACGCGGACTCCTTAACGCTGTGGCGTTGATATGGGGCGTAGCTCAGACATACAACTATACGAAGTAATCTACCGATAGACGCCGACGCGGGACGCGGACTCCTTAACGCTGTGGCGTTGATATGGGGCGTAGCTCAGACATACAACTATACGAAGTAGTCGGCCGATAGACGGCGACGCGGGTCGCCGACTCCTTAACGCTGTGGCGTTGACGTGGGGCGTAGCTCAGACATACAACTATACGAAGTAATCGGCCGATAGACGCCGACGCGGGACGCGGACTCCTTAACGCTGTGGCGTCGATATGGGGCGTAGCTCAGACATAAAACTATACGAAGTAATTAAAGTTGCCTTCGCCTTCTTGTAGCAACACAATTTGAGGTCTAGCGCAAGCACAGCACGAGACGTGGGAAGGCTCTGCCGACCATAAGAACAACGCAGTAAACAACAATTTTCCGCTTGAATTCGCTCCCGAGTCATGGTCCGAAACAGCGACGAGGCCACTGCCCGTGCCTACGCAATACTTCAGCTCCCATCTCGCCACGCCTGATGGCAGCAGCGAACCGTGACACGTTTGTTTAAGCTTACTTGCTGCACTTAATGTATAATTTTATGCGTCAGCTTGTGCAGCGAATGGCTCATCGTAAGTGCGCTGATAAATTGACGCATTTGTTTCGACTCACACAGTAGCCTTACTAGGGTACAGATGTCACTATATGGTCTTGGCCGCGTTCGGCCGATGAAAAGGCATAAATATGCCATGTACATGTTGTAAAGCTTCTTGATTATCGTGGTAAAGCCCGCATCTTGCAAAACAAATCTAAGTTGACCGAGTAAGATTTCCGAACAAGTGAAGACTCCCGGCTCATGTTCGTTCTGCCCGGAAAAAGATTTGGGGACGCTACAACCTCTATTCGCTCAAACGGTCACGCTGTACGTTTAAGATTTGATCATGCTTTTATCGATAATGTCCGGTAAAACTGGTATAACGATACTAATTCGCTTGTCGAAGTATCTCGCAGATGGAATGGTTTGTCGCGTAGCATCACTACGAGTGCTCGGTGACGGCCACATTGCCCATGCTTTTTAAATGTTAATTCAAGAAGCCTAGCAAATAAGTATCCCGAATTTATTTCTTTAATTTCATCATACTCTCCCGAAATTGTTGCTGTAAGTGAAACTTGGCTAAGTGATGATATACGCGATGTCGAAATAACACGACCAGGTTTTACCGTTCTTAGATCTGACCGTAGCAAGGGTTGAGGAAGAGGTGTAGCTATATTTATTCGCTCTGACTTTCACTTGTCTGTTATTAAAAGCCCCGCTGACATAGAATCGGTATGGTGTAAAGCGTACTTGGGAAATGACTCGGTATACATTGGCGCTGTTTACAGTCCTCGTGGGTCGCCACTTAATCAATTGCACATTTCAAGCACTATCATTCGCGAACAGGGTCCCTGTTCCTCCAATTTAATAATACTTGGTGATTTCAACTTGCCAGGAATTAGGTGATCATCCCTCACAGTTTCTGTGAGGGATGAACCTTCCATATGTAGGGAACTCGTAAACTTATTGTTATCCTGCAATCTAAAGCAAATTGTCGATAGCAATACTAGAGGCACGTCATTGTTAGATTTGGTTTTCCTCAGTGAGCATTTATCTGAAACTGGCTACGCGTCTGAAATTATCGGGGGTATATAGGATCATAAAGCAGTATATGTTTCTGTTCATATAAACGTCCCTAAAAGAAGCTTTATTTACTCCACATTTAATGATTTTGCCCAGGCTGATGATGCCTCCATCGATGACTGGTTAGCTCATTCGTTTTCTACTTTTGAAGAACTTAACGTTGCGTCTGGTGTTAATGGCTTACTTACTTTTTTTGATAATGCTGTTGAGACCTGTATTGAGCGCTTCGTACCTCGTAAAACAAGAAAGAAAAAACTAAATTGCCCTGGATAACTCGCGAAATTCTGCATCTATCTCACCATGTTGCCCGATTTCGACGTGCTAAGAGAAGTAATGATCGTAATACTTTGCGAAAATTTCACTCAAACCGGGACTTCGAGTTAAAACGGTGGCTGCCCGGGCTTTTACTACATACACACCTTACCGAATTTACTTAAAACTAACCCGCGTAAGTTTCGGCTTTCCATTTTACCTCCAGGTTTTTAGTCCAATTCATTTACATTTAATGGCCAAAATATTAGTGATCCACTTGAAATTTCAAAAACGTTTAACAGTTATTTCAAATCAACTTTTACTGCAGATAATTTTGAGGTTCCCCTTTTGATCGCGTTGCAGATACTTCTATAGATGACATCGAAATGAGCAAGGAAGGTGTTTTGAATCTTATTCTAAATCTTGATTCAAAAAAGAACACAGGCCCTGATGACTTTACAAACTCATTTCTTTTGCGTTACTCCTTATGGACTTCCAAGTTCCTTAGCATTTTCTTTTAAAAAATTCTTGCCCACTTGTGTAGTCCAAGATTCATGGAACGTTGCTAAGATTCTCCCATTATACAAATCTGGTGATAAGCACACTTTAACAAATTATAGACCAATTTCATTAACGTCCCAATGTGGCAAGTTACTGGAGCATATCGTCTCTAAACATATAACTGGGTTTCTTGAGTCCAACAACATCCTGTCTGCTTCTCAACATGGTTTTATAAAAGGCCTCAGCACAGTCTTTCACACCAAAATCTTGCGTAAACTTCAAAGTATTTTAAATAACTCTAATGTTGTAAACTGGTTATCTAGCTTTCTCTCCCAACGGTCACAATATGTACTTTTTAACTCTAGTAAATCCCCGACAGCAGATGTACCCTCAGGTGTACCACAAGGCTCCGTGCTCGGCCCTCTCCTGTTCTTACTTCATGTAAATGATCTCCCTTCTATTATTTCCCCAAAAATCCGCTTATATGCCGATCATTGTGTCATATACCGTGTCATCAAATGTCCATCAGATCACGTCGCTCTTAACACTTGTTACGAAAGGTTTTGTAGCTGGTGAAAATAGTGGCAGATGAACATCAACTTCAGAAAAACTGTCCTTTTATCATTTTCAAGGCGTCATTCTATATCCCGTTTTGTATACTCCTTTAACAACCAAACCTTAAACAGAGTTAAAAAATATTAAAATTTTGGAGTTCTTTTTTCGCATGATATGTCTTGGTTTTCGCACATTGAACTAATATGCTAGAAAGCTGTTCGACGCCTCGGTTATTTGCAGCGCACGCTCCGATCCGCACAAAAACACACTAGACTGCTAACCTATAGAGCTCTAATACGTCCAATATTGGAGTACACCTGTATCACATGGAATCACCATCGTGAAGAAGACGTCAAATTGTTGGAATCAGTACAGAAAAAAGCTGTTAGGTTTACCTGTCGTCGTTATGATAGATATTTTTCACCCTCTTCCAACCTTTCCAACCTCAACTTAATCACACTCAAGAAACGTCGCCACTTTGATTGTTTCAAGTTCTGCACAATTATGGAAATTCACTACGTTTTTCTTCTAAGGGTTATATTTCATTTTCAGCACCCTCACATACTCGTCAATATCATGCTCTAAATATTCTTCCGTACAGTTCTCGTTCAGACTTGTTTTTGTACAGTTTTTTCCCTCGTACCGTTCAATGATGGAATGCGCTGCCCGGGAATGTACGCGAATGCCATTTAAATGAATGTCTTAGAGCTATTTAATAGTTGTAATGTATCTGTGAAATTCAGTGTTATTTTCCTACTGCTGTTATAGCCAAATGTTTGACTGCAGTATGTACCAATAAATAAATAAATAAATAAATAAATAAATAAATAAATAAATAAAATTGGCGTTGAGCTCGAGACCAGACATACTTAGTACACCTAAGAGCAGCGAACACACACATATAAAAGAAAAAGAAAGAAAAGAAAGGGTAGGGACATTAACATCCAGTTTGGCCACACCACCAATAGGCAGATTGCCGAGTTACTTTGTGTTTGACATGACCACGATGGCGCAAGCAGTAACGTTGGCACCGTGCATACGTGGTCAATCGTGGTGGAAAAAACAATGCGCCACGTGCCGGTAGCAAACTATCGCACTCGCGTTCACCTTATTAGTGTTGGACCTAAACATATTAACTAAATTTTGAAGTATTGCATGCCAAAACCACGATCGGATTATGAGGGACGCCGTATAGGAGGGGGCTACGGATTAATTTTGACCACGTGGGGTTCTTTAATGTGTAGCCAATCCACGGAGTTCGACCTCC
Organism: Dermacentor andersoni; assembly: GCF_023375885.2. Classification (NCBI taxonomy): domain Eukaryota; kingdom Metazoa; phylum Arthropoda; class Arachnida; order Ixodida; family Ixodidae; genus Dermacentor; species Dermacentor andersoni. Next base: position 193,928,120 of record NC_092814.1, read on the forward strand.
GATCATCGAAACCGCTCAACCACGGCTAGAACGGACGCCTAGGTTTCCGAACGGGCTTACATGCATAGTTTTCCGTTTGGTATTGTGACTATATGTGTAATGAAGACGGCGAATTTCAATCAGCTTTTTATCATTTAAGAACGCGCTGCTGCAACGAGCTGCGAGCGCAGTCCTTGAACTTTATACAGGATGTCCCAGCTAACGTTAGCCGAGCTCTAAAGCTTAAGATACAGAATCTACGAGGACGCAACCAATGGTGCTCTGGCAGCCGTGGCGTACCGCACCAGGAGGACTTTTGTTTCATAATTGGACTATCGATAATTAGATGAGAATAATTAGCGAACTTTTTAATTACTGAATTGAGGACGTAAACTTCGATAAAAAAGCAAAAAATGTGTTTTAGAACACCTGATTCAGTTGTTCTCAGTGGGCTATGTCTCACGTAATTATATTTAACGCGCGATAAGGAAAACGCGCGAAGTATTAGAATAGCCGCATGATCACGAGTCCGCGTGCCGCGACACGAGCGGTGCCAGGCGTTGCTCGGAAGACGCTGTAATTAAAAAGTTCGTTAATTATGCTAATCTAATTACCGATAGTTCAATTATCAAAAGGAATCCTCCTAGTGCGGTACGTCACTGCTGACAGAATACCATTAGTCGCATCCTCGTATATTTACTATCTTATCTTTCAGAGCTTGGCTAACGTTAGCTGGGACACCGTGTATAACATCTGGAACAGTCGCGTAAACATTGTAGATTCTTAGCAAATAAATTTTCTCTAACGAAAGGTGCCTCAAAATTTTGTCAGTTTACATAGTCTCTTGTACTTCAAGGACTGCGAGCAATTTAGTTAAAGAAAAATAAATAGCTTGCTCTTTTCAATTTCGTGCGTAAAGTTGGCACAAATCGGCATCTTGCTAGTAAGGTTCAGCTTCTCCTTAAACTTACAAAGTACGACTTTAATAGCTTTTAAGAAGCAGCACAACCAAATATTTTCTTTCAATTGCGTTTTTTTCTTTCATCAATGGATTCCTTAGTATAAATTAGGATCTCTTAAAAAGATAAAAATATAATCAAAGCGCGACTCTTGATGTAAGACGTATATCTTCATCTGACACCGCGGTGGACACCGGTGGGCATCAAGATGACCAGAAGAGTGAGCCCATAACAGCCATCACTGTAAAGGTACAATGTAAACAATTAAACCTACTAAAAACTTCAAAGCATATCCCAAACCGCCACTCTGGCCGCTGTGGCACTGCAAGAGAGTTTCGCAATCTCGCGAGTACCATCACGTTGAGTTATTGGCATACACTGCATAACTCTAACTGTCGATTATACGGCCTCAACCCATCACTGAAACTGAAATTATCAGCAAACCTCCCACGACGTGACGCAACACTGTCGACTGTGGATAGGGGTAGCCTTCACTAACTCCTAGAACTATCGCATTGGAATGGCGGAGTTGCCGATGTGCGCTAAGTGCAAGTGTAAAGGGACCACCAATCATCTTCTGTGCTGCTGTTCTCGCTTCGCTATTCAATGTCAGACTTCAGTGTGCCGTGAATAGACTGGACGATAGGCCATTTACAGAAGCTGAGGTCTTGTGAGCCTGGCCTCACAGTTCATGAACCCAGAAAGCCATTCAATCGCTTCAGTACCTGAAGGCTACAGCCATCAGTGCCCGACTGTAGATATGCTGCACCTAGCTTAGTGCATGTGAGAGTGCGCTATAGACTCATATCGTCCTCTCTCTCTCTCTCTCTCTCTCTCTCTCTCTCTCTCTCTCTCTCTCTCTCTCTCTCTCTCTCTCTCTCTCTCTCTCTCTCTCTCCCCACTTGTAGGGTAGCAAACTGAACTCAGTCTGGTTAACCTCCCTGCCTTTCCTTCCTCCCTTCTCTCTATCTCTTCTACGAAGACTTTAACTAATATTTAAAAATGGCTGTTTTTAAATAAAAGGACGGTTCCTTCGGAGACATGCCGTCAGTGGTGGCGACCATGGGGTGACGGGTGATACGGGATAATTAGTCACTAATTATCAAAAAAAGAACAATTAACTTTTAAACATTTAGTTTCAGCGGGCTTGTCTTAATTGGGAAATTGAAGCAAGCTCTCCGTACAAGGAAGGAAGGAAGAAGTGGAGAAGGAAAGGCATGGAGGTTAACCAGTTTAGCTTAACCGGTTTGCTACACTACACCTGGGAGGGGGGATTAAAGATGGGGAAGGGAGAGAGACAGCTATACCAAATTTCCCGCATGGAAAATGCGATTACCCGCGGAAATTTGGCACCGCATATTCCGGCTATCAGAGCGTGCGGAAACAAAACTGGGAGGCTACAGTGAGCGCAAAGCCGCGCCCCTCGAGGCGACGTTCTGGTTACGTCACCCAGCAGCGGGCAGCCAGCCCGCTGCGCCTCCGGGCTCCTCGCTGTCGCAATGCGCTGGAACACACGGTATACGTGGGTCAGGAGTCATGTCGATGGGCACTTGCATGTAGCGAACAAGACGGCATGTCTGTTTTCTCATAGTTCAGTATGTGAGGGGCACTAGCCAACACTTCCAGGGCTAATCTTGAGCACAAACTCACAAACATCGAAGAAAGTGGTCGGGGCGAGGGCCTCTGGGGTAGCTTACGTAAAGTAAAGCACTGCATGCCTAATGTGGAATATGCGAGTTCGGTCCGCACCTGAGGCAAGTAATTTTTTCGTCCGCTTTCATTTCACTTTACCTTATTATTTGTAGGAAGGACCCTATGAAGCACGATGGTTTGTTCATTTCAATTAGGCATAATTCTTCCTATGCGTTCTTTGGCTTAAATGTGTTTTTTTTTCACATCCGTAGTTGTGACTAACAAAATATCGAGCGTCCCTCGGATCCCCTTATTCTTCTCGCTCATTGTGTACATTCCTGTATCGTGAAGAAGGGGTGGGGGGGTGGCGTAATCAACTATTGCGAAACACGGGAAATCTTTGTGGGCTTTCGGGTGTTTCCCCAGACTGGAAGCAATATTTCACTTGAGAATAAAAAGAAAAGAAAAGAAGAGAAAACGTAATAAATTGTCAACTCAATTTTATAGGTATACGACTGGTCAATTGCACGATGTAATATCGACAATTCTGGGAGGGGTACCATAGCTGGAGTTTGCTAGTGTAGTTGTCCCGAGATATTGCAGAGCTGCGAATGTTACACCGAGGAATGTAAAACTGGAGTGAATGGCGTTCCGCAATGAGCGCGCAACGTGATTCAGGACTGAAAGCGCGGCTCGCCGTTTGTACCGCAATATCCTCTCGGCAGTGAGTCGCACGAGCGCGCCGTGGGTGCAGACAACAGCTGCTGTGGTGGCGCTTACGTGCAATCAGCGGCGCGTGCGCCTGACTCGCAGCGGGCGGCCGTGGGGAAAACCTGTCGCCGTTCCGCCGTCCCGATCCCGCGGTGGGCGTCACCGCGGTGCCCTATCGTTATCGGTCGCGCGGGCGACGCGCGTCCCTGCAAGGTTGCGTGCCATCTGTGCCAGTAGCGGGACTCGCCAAATTAGGCGATCTTTACTCGATGAAAGAGTCCATTCCGATTTGACATTTCTAAATCGGCACATCAAGCAACGAGACGTCAATTATGAAGGCCGAGAGTATTCCAGTTTTCTCCGTGTTCCCAGGACCTGTTCATGCTTGCGTTGTTCTTGCACAGTTCTAATTTTCTTTCCTTTTTTATATTTTCTCCGTCATCTATGAACTTGCTCTGTTAATGTTTTGTTAGTTTGTTTTGAGCTTTCTACAGCCTACTGTAATTTCATATAATTTTTCGTTGTATAGCTTTTCTAGCGAAGATTTTGGAATAGCTGGCCCTTTCTGTCGTAAAACTTCTCATGTTTCACATCTAATAAAGAAGGAAACGAAAGTCCACGCATTTCTTCTTCTTTCTTTCTTTTTCCCGGCGCGGTTGGCAATAGGAGCGTCGGCCTTCGCAGAGAAGGCGCCGTGGTGTCACGTGGCGAGAAGGAAGACAGCATTATCTACAGTCGGTGACAACCTCATAATAAAGTAGTAAATCGCCCATTTTTTGAACTCAAGAGAACTTGTATAGATCCGCCAATCAATCCTCTTTTGTTTATTCGCTTGTGTTGCCCAGCGGCATAACTTCAGAAGTAAATCATATAAGCATGTACGTCTGTTTCACGCAGATACTGCAAAGTCGACCTGTATAATGTATTGTCTGTGATCCATCGTCCATCTTCAGGTTGGTCACTTCACAACTTCACACCCCTAAGTAAACTTTCGCACGCTGTCTTTGTCCCAGGGCACGTCGAAAATATAGATGGGGTGTGATGGGGTGGATACGCTACCCAAGAGGGTATATAGCGTATCCCATGGCTGTCGTGCAGTTCTGATTCTGCGCCTGGTCGGCTATTACGGTTCCGTGGCTAATGATGTGTCAGGTGCCGGGCGATCGAGAGGTCCGGGGTGACGTGAAAGAGATGAGAAAACGGTTTTTTCTTTTTACAAGTTTACAAGGTGAGAGAGACAGAGAAAAGACACAAGGGAAAGGCAGGGAGGCTGAGCCCGGTAGGCTACCCTGCTCTGGGGAAGGGGGAAAGGGGATTGAAAGAGGAGAAGGAAGAAAGAAGTTCACAGTTTGCACTGTTACACAAACGAGCGTTCATCGCTGAGTAACTCACAGGCGGTCAACAAGCTGGTGCATTCCAAGAAACGCACCAGTGCTTTTGTGGCCTTACGCGTAGCAGACGCACGAGGCCACTGGCCCAAGATCTTCTTCTCTGTGAAGGGCCTGTCGTCTAAGTGCCCCAAAGCTGTCCGAAGAGCACTCCTCTCATATTCGTATATGGGGCAGTGACACAGCAGATGTTCGATCGTTTCTTCGACACCACATGTGCTGCAGTTGGGACTGTCCGCCATTCCAATTAAGAATGAGTAGGCGTTTGTGAAAGAAACTCCCACTCCCAGGCGACACAGTAATGTTTCTTCCCATCGGTTACGTGATAAGAGTTTACATCTACGAGTACAAGCACTAGTACGAGCATGGGCACGAATAGGATCACGCCTGCAAGTCGGAGCACTCCCCACAACACTCAAGATCCTCTTTTTATTAACTTCCCTTTCCCCTTTCTCTAGTCGAGAAAATGCACTGTTCTCCTTCGCGGCCAACCACAATCATTGAACCGTTCGCGAAATGCCACCCATGACGTCGCATCATTCCGCCGGGCTCCGCCTCCAATGTTGCACGAATGCCTCCGCACACGAGGCAACGACGTGGCAAGCTGAGAACTTCATGTTGAGGTCGTTCCCACGAAAGTCCTCGACGTTGGCCTTTTTTATTAATTAGTGGACCATTCGTGACGCTCCGCTTGTCAGGGTCAGGTTCCGGTAGAGTAGTATTAACGGTAGCTGTTGCTTCCACGATGGGCGGCGGCCATTGTCGCATCTGGCGAGTTCTTTTGTTTGCGTGTCGCGGTCTATGTCAGGTCCCGTCTAGTCCAGGTGGGCGCTTGTCTCGCCTGTCAGCTTTGGTTACGCTGAATTAGTTGCCAGCTTCCTGGTCCTGAGAAGGCGACAATGCAGCATGAAGGGCCTTTCATAGTTGCGGGATGGCCGGTGAAGCATGAATCGCCGAGAAGTGATGCCAGGTACAACAATGCTAAACGCCAATCGTAGCAAGATGCAGGAGTGGAGCACGTGAGGCACTGATCATCATCTTCCCATGGTTGACCCCAAGAGCAAGTGAAGGCGAATGTAAGGGCCTCCCCGGCCAAAGGCCCCGGCGAGAGGCTTCCCCTACCCGAGAAAGATTGTGGGAGAGGGAGCAGATGCGCCTTGGATATAGGGCACGTGCGTCTCGCCAGAGGATAGATTTTCGGGCAGTGAGAACATAGCGGGGATCGGAGGGAAGGAAAAGAGACGGGTTTAACAGGTGTTGAGAAAGAGTGAGCATTGCGGTCGGAAAGGTCATTGTTGTGGTCGTGATCATGTTTTCTGAATTTTGTAAATCTGCTCACACATACTCAACGTTCTTTTTACGTGTTTGAATCGCTTAACCGCGCTGAGGCTGTCCGTATGTAGATGTGGGTTTCATTCACGTTAGGCAAGTTGTCAAGGCTTTCCATCGCATCGAGTATAACCTGCAGTTCAAATAATACAGGTTCTGAGAAGTCTGTCGCGCAGCTGCGGGTAGCTTGGATCTCTGGATATGTCGGACTTAAGAAATCTATTTGTCCTCCTCTTGGGCTTACCGCCGCGTCCGTGTAGATCACGCAGCATCCCATAGTTACGGTTGTTTCAATTGTTGGAATCGGCTGAACCAGTCGGCAGAGCGTTGTAATCTTTTTGGTGGTTACTATAGTGTGTAATGTCATGGTGGAAGATTGCCCAAGGTCGTAGTCATAGGAAAATGTTCATAGAAATGGAATAGAGTACAAAAACTGTCAGTACGTGGTATTCTTTAAGCTTTCTTTCTTGCTGCCGCTGATCAACACGCTTAGAAATAGTCTTAAATTGCACGTGCTCTTGTATCGTTGGTATAGGTTGGCACCTATAAATTACGTTCACTCATTTCCGTGACGTTACAGCATCCTAACATCTTTCGTCTAGGGATATATTGGAGCACGATTGCACAGACAGGTGCAGTGACGTATTGTGGGTGGAGGTTGTACTGAACTCTCAGGTTGTCAGCGATTATGGGAGCTGTTGCCCTAATACGGGTGCGGCAACGCCATAGTTCATCAGTGTTTACCGGTTAAAATTAGGGGCTGAATTAATAGAGCTTTCTGTGTGTTCTCTTTGCCATTGACCGGCTACCTTCGCTAACGATGTGCTGCATCCGGAAACAAGTATATTTACGGCCGAGGCCTACTCACTATTAGCGTCTTTGAAGCATATAAAGAAATCAAAACTCCAAAAGGCAGTTATATATACAGACTCCCTAAGTGTCGTGAAGGCCTTGTAGTCATTCTGTAAGCACAAAAATCCAGTACTCAATGAACTCCATTCCGTCCTGTGTAACGCTTATATATCCAACCAGCATATCATTATATGCTGGATCCCTGGCCATGGGGGCATCGAGGGTAATGTTCTGGCGGACGAGATGGCCGCGTCAATTAATTGCATCGGAAGCTATTAAACCTACCGTTGCTGTCCCTGCCACAGATATGAGGCCTTTCTTACGAAGGAAATTGCGAAACCACTGGCAACGCTTCTGGAACACGGAAACAAATAATAAGCTGCACGGGATAAAGCCACAGTTAGGTATTTGGCCCTCCGTAACAAAATCGCGGCGAACAGATGTCCTATTCTGTCGTCTCAGAATAGGACACACATTTGGGACCCATAATTTTCTACTTTCTGGAAATGAACCTCCAACCTGTGGTAGATGCAGGGAGAGGCTGACCGTCCTCCACATCCTACTGGAGTGTCGGGAAGCCGAAGCTGAAAGAAAGAAACGTTTTCCTCTGGCATACCGCTATTGTAACCCACTTCACCCGGCTATGTTTCTTGGAAAAGAACCGCTTTTTAACGCTAAAGCAGTCCTCGGTTTCTTGAACGATGTTGTCCTACATGCTATTAGTCCCATACATTCGTAGCGCTTCCTCTTTTCAGAGGATGCCGCTGCGATAGCATTATTGTATAGCACATGCCTCCAGGCCCTTGTGTCTCAAGGGTGCTGGTGAGGCCGTAGTGCTGTGGCCAATATTTGCATCTGACATGTTTTGTATATCATATTTTTCGCAATGTACTTTAAGGCTCATAGTACACGTGATTAGGCATCGCCATAATCTTGTTACACGTAGATTTTACGCACTTTACAGCGACTATTTTTTCGTCCCCTTTACAGCCACGTCACATCAACTTCATAAAATCCATTACTCCATTGCGAAGTCACTCACACTGGCATGGCGCTCTTTGGCTCATACCTGGCCCTTACTCCAATAAAAACCACATATTCATTCATTCACTAACGATATGTCTAGCACCCCGATTGGCAGACATCTGCCGTATAACTTAAGAACTTTTCACAGCGATAGCTGTTATAGGCGTAATCGCAGTGTCCTGTCGTTGTCGGCCCCGTGGGCGATGTGCGTCCGGGCAAGGAACGCCCCTCCCCCCGCCCCCCTCCCTGGCCATTCTGATTGCTGCCGGGGTCATCGCTAGAATCCCAAAATCCTTTGCGAGCAATCCGTATTCCATGTGTACGCTATCCGCAAGCGCACTTATTACCCTTTGTCCTCATCTGTTGACTATATATAGGTACTGGGCACAGCTAGTTTTGTTCAGGCAAAACTAATTTTATCTCATCTCGCATGGGGCGCTAACGAATATGACAATGAAGAGCCTTTTTTCATTGTGCTGCGCTGCAATCTTGAATTCATCCTGTTCCTATGTAACCTGCAAATTCGGGAAAACTTGCGCAGCTTTCTTACATCTTTCCAGCTCTCTGTCTCACTTGCTATAAACAGGTCCTTTCGAATTTCGGGGCATATATACTCCGACTTCCCTATTCAAGTAGAAGTCGAATACAGAAATGCTCACATGAGATAACTGCTTGACCGGTTTGAATGAAATTTGTTGCATTTGAGAGAGAGAAAAGCGTAATTTTGATTTAGGACCTCATATGTTTTACAAATATTGCCAAAAATCGGTAGGTTTTGAAATAAACTGCAGCATGAAGTTTACAATTTCGCAACTCTCCACCATAGACAAATATAGCAGTTTGGTGAACTGCATCTATAAGTGCATCTAAAGGGCAAGTTTAATGCCAGGTGTTTTAGGAAATACGCCCGAAATTTCTTAAAAATGGGTGAAGTGCGATAATTAAGCGATTTCCTCGGGGTTACATTTATCATATAGGCGTATATTACAATATGATTCCAGGTGTATATTAGGCAAATAATTATGCAAATTAGGCTAATTAGCATTTTAACCAGAAATGTCATGCGATTGAGCGCAATTAAGACATGAAGTCCAACATCCGGGGTGCTCATAACCGCTTCCAGGCATGCATAAATTAGACGTTGGTAATTTTTATAGCGTTATGAATTCCGACTAATTTCACACAGACAAGTGACACTGAACTGCCGAAAAGCGCAACTGTCACACCTTTGGTAGACACTCATGAGTACTACTAACGCGTCATCGTCGAGCGAGCCTGACGCGAGCAAGATCACGGCTTGCTAAGGACGCTCGCTTAAATGCACGCCCGATGGTGACGCCGTGAACTCCTCCTCCCCCCTTTTCTCTTCTTATTTTTTTTGCACGGAGTTGCACAGTGCTGCATGGTCAGATTTTAATTTGAGAGAATCGGTGAGCTGGAACATTACATTTGCTTTATGAACTGGGATTGCTGGTATTTGTCAATCGCAAGTCCGCGAACACACATCACTATACATCGCACAGAACAAAGAGAGTGCTGCGAGAAGGAAGAACAAGGCGAACACGAGGCGAATGAGGGGGCCGTTTGTAAGGTATCGAGAACGGAGGAGGAAGAGGAGGAAAGAAAGAGAGAAGGCAGGGATGTTAACCAGAAATTCGTCTGGTTGGCTACCCTACTCTGGGGGGACGGGAAAGATGGATTATAAATATAAGGTAGGAAAAGGAAGGGGGGAGGGGGAAGACGCGGTGAGCTCGCGTACGCACGCGGAGGACCTGAGCAAGTGAAAGGCGTTCCCATAGGCCAGTCGCCCTCAAGAAAGACAAAAGTGCCTTCACATGGGCCGACGAGCGATAGGGACATTCTTCAAGTAGCACCTGTACAGACAACCGCCGATCGTCCAGTCGTCGCAATGAGATAGATAATGCTTGTCTTTCCGTCTGAAATCAATGACAATGGCACAATAAATGTTCGATGTTCTCTTCTGCGCCGCCGACGTCGCATGCAGCACTGTCGGTCATTCCAATCAAAGTAGTGTACGCCTTCGTGAAAGCCCCTCCCAACCCCAGCCGGTATAGAAGCGATGCCTCACGTCGGTGAAGCCCGGGTGGAGGTCGGAGTTGGAGCGAAGGGTTCAGTTCGTGCAACTTACCAGTCTTATATTTGGGGTGTTCCACTCTGTGAAAGAGAGCTTGCGTGCCAGGTGACGAAGCTGACTTGCAGCGTCTGTCATGGAAAGAGGAATGGGAACGCTGTGTTGTTCTTGATGTGACTCTCGGGCAGCTTTGTCTGCTTGATCCTTTCCATTGATTCCGCAATGGCCAGGTAGCCATTGGAAAATAATTTCGCGGCCTTTCTGTTTGACGGCGTGGTGAAAGTTGACAATTTCGTACGTTAGCTGTTCGTGAGCTCCATGTCGGAGAACTGACTGCATGCTGCGTAAAGCCTGTTTCGAGTCGGGAAACACGGCCCATCTATCCGGACTCTCTGTGTCAATAAATTGAAGCGCACTGCGCAGAGCCGTCAGTTCTGCCGCCGTGGACGTCGGGACACGTGACGTTTTGAATAGAAGTGCACGTCCTCTCGTCGATACAAGCACAGCACCGCCAAAACTGGTCTATGTAGTCGATCCGTCAGTATCGACGCGTACGTGGCTACTGTAGCTCTTGTACAACAGGAGTAAGCTCAGTTGTTTTAGTGCAGGCGGTGGTAGATCTGACTTTTTCTGAAGTCCTGGAATTCTGAGGTACACTTCAGTATGGCGTAAACACATGAAGGAGACGCCGGCCTGGCCGCAGGTGTGCATCCCGATGTAAGCGAGGCACGATATACCGTGACAGTTGTGGTAAATGACGTGCGGAGTCTTTCCACGGTGAGTGCGGCGAGGTGGTGGGCAGTGCGCTTCCGGGCAGTGTGCTTTACCTGTGCAGGCATTGTCTCGACGGCGATGTGCGTTGTGATTGAATAATTCTTGAGCAATGGGAATAGCTTCAGCCGTTGATGCACTGAGTGGTAATCCAAGGCATATCCTCAGAGCTTGGGCCTGAGTGCTCTGAATTGTGCGCAGATTAGTTTTGCAGGTGTTCGATATAGCATGTAAGCTGTACCAGAGGAACCCAACAACAACACTCTGTACAGCTGTAACATGGATTGCGTGTACACCCCCAGTTCTTTTCTGCAAGGAACCTGAGCAGATCACAGATAGTAATAAGTGGCTTTTTCACGTGTTTCACGGGAGGTGTCCAGGACAGGTCTCTGTCAATCACAACCCCAAGAACCTGTGACTTCTGCTGGATCGTATCACTTGTCCGTTGATTGATATGCCGTATGCAGACATTGGCTTCCTGGTAAATTCCACTACTGCGCACTTTTCCCACGTCACCTCCAGTCCTTTTTTCCGAAGGTAACATGATGTCGATGAGGTCGCCTTCTGAAGCCCAGCGCGAAGCTGAAACCGTGTCCAGATACAGATGTCGCCGCAGTAGACAGAGAGTGGAACGGTGCTCGATAGGCTCTCAAGTAGTCCAATAAGGGCTAGATTAAAAAGCGTTGGGCTTAATACTCCGCCCTGAGGGACTCCGCGGCTACTGTAATACTGGGGCATCGGGTCATACCCGGTGAGCACGTAGAATGATCACACCTATAGGTAGCTACGAACGCCAAGATATATTTTACCAAGTCCTATTGTTTCTAACCCTTTAAAGATGGCTTCATCGGTAACGTTATCGTAAGCCCCTTTAACGTCCAGAAACAAGGCAGCAGACAAGTGTTTACAGGCCTTCTGTAATTCGAAGTTACCAAGTTGACAACGTTGTCTATAGATGAACGGCCCCGCCTGAATACTGTCAGCGTGTCTGAGTAAATTTCATAGAGATCTAGGTACCACTCCAGACGCTTTAAAACCATGCGTTTCATTTCATTACTTTGCCTATACAACTAGCATGCGCGATCGGGCGGTATGACGCAATTTCCAAAGGCGACTTGCCAGCTTTGAGGAGCGGAACCAGGCGACTTGACTCCGATTCCTGGGAAATCGTGCCAGCCTGCCACGAGTCAATGTACAGGAGCAGGAGTGCCTTCCGTGCTCGTTCACCGAGGTTACACAGAGCCCGGTATGTAATGCCATCTGGCCCTGGCGCTGAGGAACGCCTGCATAGAGCCAGCGCCGCCTCTAGTTCATCCATAGAAAAATGGTACTCCATACGGGGATCCCGTGAGCATGGTGATTGGTCGCGAGTCTGCTTTCCAGTGGAACTTGTTTCACCGGTAATTCTCCTACAGAAGGATTCTGCGACTTCAATCTCTCTGCATTGTAGATAAAGAACCAGGGAATTAAATGGGTAGAGTTGTCCAGGGGTTGCACGGAGGCCACGAACACTTCTCCACATAAAAGACAAAGGCTTTCGGAGATCCAGAGAATCACAGAAAGACATATATCGTTGTGGAGCCAGCTTATTCTTCTGTGTGCGTCAGGCCAATACCAAGTCATGAATTGACTTTGTGCGTCTATATCTTCGTTCCGTACGGCGGCAAATTGCTCGAAGTTTCTCCAGCTCGATGTCGGATTCGGTGTGTGCGGACTTTTTCAAAATCGAATGTGTGACAACCTCTAAGGCACCTTTTATTGCGCCCCTAGGCTGGATGGTATGTCGTCTCGATAGCAGACTTCCAGGATCGATATAAATTTCGGCCAGTCGATGCATTGCACGGCTCCGAAGAACTTGGAGCTAGTCAGCACCCTCGATCTCGAGATAAGTTCGGATGTGGTAACTTCTCCGCGTTTCGAAGTCCGAAAACCATTGAACCCTTCTGTTAAAGGAGTGCGAAACAAAGCTAAGGACGAGACAGCTACTGTACGCTGTTCTTCGCAAATAGGTGGGGCTTCCATCGTTTATCAAACAAAGTTCTCGTTCAGAGGCAATGTAGACCAATCTTCTGCCCCTCGAGTAAATCTCGGAGTTTCCCCAGATATAGTGATGGGCAATGAAATCTCCAGTGATCACCCGCGGTTGTGGAGTCGTCCAAATTTCCCGTAAGCGCTCGCAGTTTAGAGGAGTTGATGGTGATAAGTAGGCTCCTAAAATTATGAAAGTGACTTTGCTCTTCTTCGCAGTCAAACACACGTACTGGTTTTAATTGTCAGGTGACACTGGGAGAAGAACATATCTCAAGTTACGGCGTATGAAAACAGTAATCTTGCTGCATTGCTCGTGGGTGGAGGACAAAATGCACTCATACCCGGACAGTCTGATGGGAGATGGCAGGTTTGGCTCACAAATGACAATAATGAGAAACTGATTCACGAATACAAACTGTAGAAAGTCGGACTTACGCGTCTTAAATTTTTTGGCTTTCCATCGAGAGACAGATGCATTCTTGACCTCCTCTCGAAACAATATTATCTAGCGGGCCATTGCTTTACCCTAGAGCCGCAAATGCTGGACCCAGGGTGTACAGCACCTGCAGCGTGCTCTGCGCCGACGGCGTTTTCATGTGGCTGAGTAGAACACGTATATCATCCATTAGCGATCACAACATTACTATAACCTGACGATCATCAGGCGTTGTTGAGGGTGTCGATGGCGGTGGTGTTCGAGGTGTCTCCGTGGCAAGTTCTGCGCTTGGAAGTGCGGTCCACTCTGTAGGATGATATAGTTTTGCCACTTTCTTCGTTTTCGCGGTATCTTTCATAGTGGCGCTCCGCGTTGATGCAGCAGCCGCTTTGGCGGGAGACAGCGTGCTGCTTGGTGCGGCTTTTCGTTGCGCCCTTGGGTGGCGACACCGTTGCCGCCTAAGAGGCAGCGTCGCTGTGTGTTGAAATTATCCCGAGCCACGCGCTTGAGAACCGCGAATTCCTTCCGGACCCGCGGACAGTCCTTCGATGCGGCTTCGTGGAAACGACGGCAATTGGGGCACTTCAGGACGGTCGCGCAGCAGGCGTCTTCTGAATGGGATTCAGCGCACCGAGGGCACACTGCGTTGTTCACACAGATGCTTTTGCATTGCCAAACTTGAAGCACTTGTGGCATTGCAGGGGCTTTGGTATGTAAGGTCGAACTTGGAGGCGGACATGGCCAACTTTGACGTGAGAGAGAAGGCAGACTCCCCCAAACGCAAGCTTCACGCAGCGTGTTGTCCCGAGTCTGGTGAGATGCGTGATGAGAGGACCTTCTCTTGTTGTCTTTATTACTATCGGCAAGTCGTCGGTCTAAATGGAAACATCCACGTCTTAATTGATGCAAACAGTGCCGTTACCGCCTGTAGAGATCATTGATCGCGCTTTTACTTTGTCGATTTCCGTGACATTCCGGAGGCTTTGTAGTGCGCTGCGATGTACAACGTCTACAGCCAGATCATTCTTCCGTGAGTTCATTCTCACGTCTTTAATCTCATTCGGTGGGATACCCTCGAGTAAGAAAGAAATAACCTGCGTGTTCACGAGCTGCAAATTGGTCATGCGGTCCTCGGGCAAGAACAGAACAGTGTGTGGCTAACGCTCTGGTATATCCTTCACGTCTGAGTCACTTGCGATGACGCCCACAGCAGTCTGATTTTTGCCGTTCGCCTCATGACAACATCGTCCGAAGAGTAGTAGCTGTCCGAGTACAACTCGGTGGCCTCGCTGTTTGTGTCGCTTGACTCGCTCCCGCGTTTCCTGTGTGTAAGCCGACCGGACGGCTGCGCGCCAGGAAGGTCCTCGGAAGTATCTTCGTCATTGCCGCACCGAGGGAGCGGCAGCTCCCAGAGTTTGCAAAGCAACAGAGCGAAAACGCAGAGACAACAGTGCCGTCGTTCAACTAAAAAAATCCCATCGTTCCCGAAAATAACTTCACGGTAACGGTCGCGCGAAAGTTTCTTTGAGACAAAACAGAACATTTTGCGCTCCGTGAAAGAGTGCTATATTTGGCCGGATCCACCAAGCTTTTTTTGTTTTTGTTTGTTGTTTGCTTGTTGGCCATTAGCATCGGCCAATGTTCAGCCCCCTACTCTATGCTCCTCTTGGGCCAGTAGACTAATAGGAACGAGTAAAATCATTTTGGGTCGCTGAATATTGGTGTTTCTGCCTTTTTTGAAGTTAGCCAGGCAGTAGTTCCTCATCGTATTCAGTAATACTCGTGCGAAAGAGTTATTGCTTTTTTTCCCTCTCATATTTCATCCCGGAGTGACAGCACAATAGAGATAACGCAAGAGGAAAGGTATTAGGAGGTCAACCAGACTATGAATAAAAGGAAAATAAGACATCCACCCGTTCGTAGCAATTGCTACAAAGGAAACCCAACGGGTTCCTAGAAAGAAAAGCCTCATAGTTGAAGAAAAATTCGTCCTGGTCCGGGACTCGAACCCGCGACAACCGCCTTTCCGGGGCAGCCGCTCTACCATCTGAGCTAACCAGGCGGCTAGCAGATCGCAAGGCGAAGTCCAATTTGCCGACAACACGAAGCAAAGGCAAGCGTTTGATATTTGCCTTTACAAAGTCTGATATGATGTGTACTTATATGATTATATGATGTGTGCACATTGGTTATGCGTGATTACACCGAAGAAAAGGTAAATAATTATTCCCGATTCTACACTTTTTTCACCATTAGTCCTCTCGTACTGGTCAAAAGCTTCAGGGCTGCGCCCTCCTCGCCTGTCTGTCATGCGACGTGACAAAGCTGCGAAAACCCAGCACGTCAAAGCGATGTGTACGCTTAAAGATGCATGAATATGCTGAACAAAGCAATTTTTACAGAATAGCCGGGAACTGCCCCTTTCCGAAAGGAATAGAAGATTGCTGCCTGCCGATCGCTCTTGCACTGGCTTCTTGGATCTGCCGGGAGAACGGATTTATTTACTTAAGATTTAAAAAATGCAGTGGCAGTATAACGTTGTAGAGCCCTTTCGGCACGTATACGACATCTCTCTGCCAACTATTTTTCGGTGAGGATCCATTTTAGCGGCATTTTAAACCTCCGGTTACAAGACGCCGCGAGTTTCGACCAGCTACGGCAAACAAAGCAAGGGGAAGGGGGCCGATTGCAGACGCCGGCACCATCCTCCTCATATGGTTATCAAATTTCACTCGGTTAGCTTGGCCCTTCGGGACTCTCTCCATTTCTGCGTGGTCTTCGCCTGTTGTCGGTCAATTGGATAAGAAAAACCTGTCAAGATAAGCAACACTATTCGCTTTGAAAAAAAACCAAGTAACTTACTATAAATGAGAAGAGCGTTTCATTGGGCTGCTCAAACAACGCTGTGGGTCACCGTCCACTGCTTGCGTCGGCGGTTACGTAAATTTTACGTTAGGAGTTGAATAAATCACTGTCGAGTGACTGTCGGCAGTAGTTATCACCCTGGCCGCAAAGGTTGCTGCGCAGGTGACAATGGCTGATATTGATGTCGTACACCGCGTTCCAACAAAAAACTACAATCAATCGAACGTTATCAAATTCAAGGCCTGCGCACCCCGTGACAACTTGCTTCAATCTGCAAACAAATCCCGTCTTACTACAGCCGATTTTGGCCTGACAGAACGTACACCAGTGCTCATAACTGAGCACTTGTACACTGAGCACAAACTTTTGCTTGCAAAGGGGATTGCCGCAAAGAAGCAACACAACTAGAAATATGCTTGGGTATCGAGAGTACGAATATTAATGAGGAAAGCGGAGAATTCCGATGTCTTTCGCATCTTCACGGAGGCTGACCTAGACCGTGTGGCATAATATCCCCGATATGCTCACGACTTCTTCTGTTGATAACTTTCATAGATTACATGTACCACACTCACTGCTTCAATGCAATGTAAGAAACTTAGGGAAAAATATTTATTCTCTTCTTACGTTGTTGGCACAGCACAATAACATGTAAGACGTTACAGCCGTCACGGAAACTTGGCTAAAGCCTGGTGAACGTTTTAACATTCCAAACTACGTTTTCTCTCGTATCCTAGCGTTGCTGAAAACAGAGAAGGAGGGGTAGGATACTATATTAGAAACTTACTCGGTTATAGGCTTTATTCGTTTTTGAATAGAACTACTAGCGGACACTCGGCAATTATTTTTGTAGAGGTGTAAAATGTCATAATTGGTGTCGTATACCGTACCCCGCATACTGATTGTAGCTTGTTTTTAAAGGACCTAAAATATGTTCTCATTCACCTGACCGAAAATAATAAGAAAACCGTTATAGTCGGCGGCATGAATGTTGACACTCTTACCCCCGTATTCAGAAATGCATCTTAACTTGAAGCTCATGCTTGACTTGATATAAATGACGCCTGGTGCGAACGCGCCCAAGACTCTCATTGTGTTTCGTTTAGTGCGTTCACGACAGGTGTCATTTAAATAAAGTCAAGCGTGGGCTTCAAGTTAAGGTGTTCTGAATACGGGGCTTAGTAACAGACACGCTGAATATTCAAACTTACTCTCCTCGCATGAGTTCAGTAACCTTGTCATTGGTCCCACGCGAATTACAACTCATACCTCAACTTGCCTTGATCACATCTTATGCACCTTTGATGCCACTGAAAGCCTTTATGGAGCCTACGATACAGATGCTGCTCACCACTTGCCGATTGCGTTCCTTATTGTCTGGAAGATACATATTTTAACCGGACAAAATTTTTCGGAACTACAAAGTGAATTGATCATGAAAAACTCTCTCTGTCACTTTCCAGCCTGTCGTTCGCGTATTTAGACGACTTCATAAAAATCTAACATGCAGTGTTCTATGCTAATAGAAAGACTTAAAGGTGCAATTATAGAGTGCATGCAGCATGAGTATGAGCATGCATGAGTGCATGCTCTAACATGCACAGTTCTATGCTAATAAAAATACTTAAAGGTGCAATTATAGAGTGCACTCAAATAAAAGTAAAAACACGATACACGCAACCAATATCTCCATGGATGACACAGAACGTACTGACCCTAATTAAAGCGCGAGATTATTGGTATACTAAATTGAAACAATATCGAGGCAACACGTACTACGTTAATCAATATAAGGAGCACAGGAACAAAGCCTTGGCAGCAATGCGAATACAGAAGAAGCTTTATTACAAAAACCAAATCAACGCGTAATCTCATAATCCGAAAAGATTATGGGCTACGACAATAATTTATTATTATACCTACAGTTTCAAAGCGAATTCTCGCATCGATAGCTACACGATGTGGTGCTTCATCAGCAAGTCAAAAATTTAACCATCACTTTTGTGCGGTTGGAACTGAGCTTCTTTTGGGCATTCAAAGTAGGTTCGAGCCATCTTTGCCTGCTTGGAATTAATGTTCCTTTGACTATACAGATATTTCACACTAGGAAGTTTTGCAACTACAAATCTATTAGACAGAGGAAAGCACCTGGTTTCGATGGTATTGCAAAGTCCGTACTGAAAAATAATATAAAAATATTGGCACATACTCTCGATACATTGTTTAACAAAGCATTTTACACGGGCACATACTCGGAAGTATTAAAAGTAGCAAGAGTAATGCCTATTTATAAAAGTGGGGTCCCAAATGATTTAGGTAATTACCGACCTATATCGGTACTCAACTGCATAAACATAATTTTTGAGAAACCACTGGCTAGTAGAATAACGAAATTTATATATAAAAATAGCATCCTGTCCCCGCATCAACACGGCTTTCAAGTCTCGATCGACAAATACGGCTATTTTGTCCTTAACAGATGTAATCAATGAAGCCATGAAAAAGAACGAAATATCAATAGGAGTATTTTTACATATAAGAACGGCATTTGACACTGTCGACTAACACTCACGAAATTTGAAAGACTCGGATTTCGAGACATTTGCTTAGACTTCTTAAAGAGCTATCTCGATAGCTGTAAACAAGCAGTGGTCATCGATGAGCACATCTCAAGTTTCTTTGATATTACCACGGGCGTACCACAAGGATCGGTACTTGGGCCAATATTATTTACAATATACATCATCGACCTTCCGGACTGCGTAAATGAAGCACATACCTTCATCTGACACAGCTCTTGGGGTAAGTAGCAAATCTTTAAATACTGCAGTTAAAGTAATCAACAACGAGCTTCGATATATTAGTAAATGGTTTGAAAGTAATCGGATATTCTTAAACTAAATAAAAATAAATAAAAATAAAAAAACAAGCAAAAAAATTTTGTTATTTTTAGGTCCCCGTTTAAGAAAAAAGTCTTTTGAGGAGCCGTGCCGCATTATGGTTGGCCGTGATGAAATAGAAGTTGACTCAGTGCTCTACTTAGGGGTAAACCTTGATTCCGCTCTCAACTGGAAGCCTCATATCGACAGGCTGTGTTTTAAGCTCTCTTCCGCATCCTTCGCAGTGACGAAGGCGCGGAGTAATTTCATAATGCAAAAAAGAGGTGAGGCGTGCAGACAGGACACCAGAGTAGAGAAGTGGACAACACGAACGCCGACTGTCAACTGAAGGGAGCACTGAGGCGAAAAAAGAAAGAAGACAGAAAACTCATCTGCGCATGCTCAGGAATGGTATCACCACGTGTCAGTAGGGTACATGTGCCGGTCTACGTGAGAGATAACTGTTAAGGCACTTAATCTCTTCCTTATGTAAAGTAATCGAAGGCTGACTCACGCATGCACTTCCACCATTATAGATATGCCATGCCTCTACCATAAGACGCGTATCTTCATTCTTATGTCTGTACAATATCGCGCATTCATATAACTCTGGCGTGCAGTTACAATCTTGGCAATGTAGGGAAAGATTAGAAGGTAATCCACCGGTTAACGACCTTTTATGTTCCATTAGCCTCTGATTGATACACCGTCCCGTTTGCCCTACGTAGAACTGGCCACAGCTAAGGGGAATTTTATAAACCACACCCATACGACAGTGAGTAAAACTGTTGTTCTTATTGTGCTTAACCGGACAAATATCTGTTCTTTTCTTGCCTTTTACCTGCTCCTTTTTCCTCTCTACGGCAGCGCATATCTTACCTAGCTTATTGGGAGCAGTGAAAGCAACATAACATCATATCTACTTGCAACTTTTTTAAGCCTGTGCGACACTGAATGAATGTACGGAATAGCCACTACTCTTTTTTGCTATTACTGGTTTCTGCAATCACGTCCGTCCCCCTCGAAACCGACTTCTTTAGGCGCTCAGCCACAGTGGCCACTGCTACACTAGGATAACCTGCTTACAATAGGCGCCGGACCTGCGCATTAAAACTTGCGCTCATTTTGTGCATGCAGGATCTGGTGAGGGAAGACTTAAAGAAAGACATGGAAATTCCGTTTTTTACTACTTTGGAATGCTTGGATTGAAAGTTCAGCAACGGCTTCGAAGATCTTGGGGAGTACTGCCAACAAATGTGATTTTGTTCGAAGACCAAGGAAATGTCAAGAAACTGAATTACGCGTCGCTGAGGAAATTCCTTGGTAAGCCTTAATCCTCCTCCATAAAGTATAAATTGCTCACTTACTGAGGCAGCAGCGGAATCGAATTCTTCCCTATTGCAGAAAATCAGGTAATCATCAACGTAACGAAATATCTTGATAACGCTTTCACCTAAGGATTTCTCTAAGCAGCTGTCAACCTTACTCAGGTAAATATTGCTAAGAATAGGGGCAACCTTTGAGCCAATACAAATGCGTGATTTCTGCAGAAAAACGACATCTCTCGTCGACTTCAGGTACATTGAAAGAATTTCTAGAAAAGCTCCCGTGGAAACACCGCATCTGTCAATAAAAGCCGACTCTTGCACTTGTTCTTTAATGCACTCATTTATGGAATTTAGCAACCCGTCATGCGGCAAGGAATAATACAGGTCTTCGATATCCATACTAAAAGCTGTACAATCACCAGGATTTTCCTCTCTCAAATACTGAACTAGTGCCTGAGAATTACGCAAGCAAAAGGGGTCTGAAAAAACTAATGAAGCTAAGCAGTTCTGTAGGTAACTAGGGACACAGACCTACCACGTCCCTTTCTCTGACGCTATAGCACGAAAAGGAATTTCTTGCTTATGGGTATTCGCCCAGAAAAACAGCTCTAAGGTGAGGAATTTTGCTTTCTTGACATTAGAGACAACCCTATCAAGATTATATTTTGACAGGAGGTCAACCACGCGTTGCTTAACTGCCGACGGCTTGAGTTTTACTGGCTGTAAATTCTTTTCTATGGCTGAGATCGCTTTTTCTGAAAACATGTCATCTGGCATAATTACGGAATAACTTTCCTTGTCAGATATTACTGGTCTAAGTTTATGCTCCATAAGGTAATTAACTAACGGTCGGACAGGGTCAGACGTCTTAAAATTAGAATTTGATTGTTCAATACTAGCAATGCAATCTGAAATACAGCGCGAGCGTTCTTCTTCCGGGACGAACCTGGTTATGCAGTCAACGGGCCTTACGTTAGGCTTAATACAGTGCTTAGGACCTAAAGCAAGGGTTTTTCTATGGGTATCACTTACGATGGCGTCTCCAAGAACCAGTACGTTATTTGACGGTGAATTATTAGAAAGGTGTTTTCTCTTACTTTGTTGAAGCTCCGGTAGTTTCATCCTCCATAGGAAGTCCGCGTGTTGCACGGCTACCTTATTCCAATCGGCGTAGGGGCGGTTCCAATGGCGACGATCTCCCAGGGCCGCGCAACGGACCTTTAGACACTCCTGATAGAACCTTACATGGCGCCATGATCGGAAACTTGGCGCCATGAGCGGAAAGAGTAGCTCCAATCTTCCTGGCATGCCCAGATGATGGTAGAAGGAAGCCGCACATCATTTGAACTTCCAATGGGACGACACGATTACGACTAAACCACGACATGGTTCTAGCGCGGAACATACATATCGCAATTAAGGAAGCTAACGAAGCAGGATTGTGCAGATAAGTAGGGGAACATGGAAACGGGCTCAGAGTACTAGAAATGAAGCTTAGAACGACAGAAAGCTGAGCTAGTTGGTAAGGATTCATAATGCAGTACTCCCCAAGATCTTCGAAGCCGTTGCTAAACTTTCAATCCAAGCATTCCAAAGTAGTAAAAAACGGAATTGCCATGTCGTGCCTTAAGTCTTCCCTCCCCGGATCCTGCATGCACAAAATGAGCGCAAGCTTTAATGCACAGGTCCGGCGCCTATTAGAAGCAGGTTATCCTAGTGTAGCAGTGGCCACTGTGGCTGAGCGCCTAAAGAAGTCGGTTTCGAGGGGGACGGACGTGATTGCAGAAAACAGTAATAGCAAAAAAGAGTAGTGGCTATTCCGTACATTCATTCAGTGTCGCACAGGCTTAAAAAACTTGCAAGTAGATATGATGTTAATGTTGCTTTCACTGCTCCCAATAAGCTAGGTAAGATATGCGCTGCCGTAGAGAGGAAAAAGGAGCAGGTAAAAGGCAAGAAAAGAACAGATATTTGTCCAGCGAAGCACAATAAGAACAACAGTTTCACTGACTGTCGTATGGGTGTGGTTTATAAAATTCCCCCTAGCTGTGGCCAGTTCTACGTAGGGCAAACGGGACGGTGTATCAATCAGAGGCTAATGGAACATAAAAGGTCGTTAACCGGTGGATTACCTTCTAATCTTTCCCTACATTGCCAAGATTGTAACTGCACGCCAGAGTTATATGAATGCGCGATATTCTACAGACATAAGAATGAAGATACGCGTCTTATGGTAGAGGCATGGCATATCTATAATGGTGGAAGTGCATGCGTGAGTCAGCCTTCGATTACTTTACATAAGGAAGAGATTAAGTGCCTTAACAGTTATCTCTCACGTAGACCGGCACATATACCCGACTGACACGTGGTGATACCATTCCTGAGCTTGCGCAGATGAGTTTTGTGTCTCCTTTCTTTTTTCGCCTCAGTGCTCCCTTCAGTTGATAGTCGGCGTTCGTGTTGTCCACTTCTCTACTCTTATGTCCTGTCTGCATGCCTCACCTCTTTTTTGCATTATGAATCCTTACCAACTAGTTCAGCTTTCTGTCGTTCTGAGTAATTTCAGTTTCAAAACCTTGAGAACCTTAGATTTTTGTCTCGTTCATTCTCACTTAGGCTATTGTATTGAAGCCTGGGTATTTACCTACAAAACATACTTAAAGCCTGTAGTACGGCTTCAGAAGAGAGCTCTGCAAATAATCAACTACGCTAGCTTTACTGCACCGTCAAGAAGTCTTTTTCTTACGAACAAAGTCATGTCATTATCGCACCTGGGAGTTTACCGCGTGGCCTTATTAGTGTGCTCGATAACCAGATGCAACACGCCTTTTCCTACCAGTATATTCAGTGGATCCACATTTAACAGTCGCTCAGCCTTTCTCGAGAAATTTCTGGTCCCGTATGTCACAACCAGGATGGCCAGCGACGCATACATTATCTAGGTGTAAAAATATGGAACTCGCTTCCTACTAACATTAAGCAGTCGGTTGATTTTAATACCGTGGTAAAAGAATTCTTTCTTTCTGATCTAAACTGATTAGGATATAACGGAAATTAAAACGATGTCAACAACTGCATACAGTGTTGCTGTTATGCTTTCTTGTTGTTTCTGTGTATGTGCGTATGGATGTAAGTAATGTGAGTGTAAATTCCGGTGTACCCTTGTTATTACTCGATATACTGTGCATCAAATATATCTATAGCGTATTAGTGTACATCCTTGCTACGTTGATTGAATAATAATTACGTGTTAGCCTTCTGCAAACAGTTAAAGCTGTATAATGTTTAACCAGTTCTTTTACGTGTAACAGTTTCATGTATTCTTATCGCCAGCATGTGTGGATGGGCTGCCGTGGGATGGAGGCCAAGGGTCTTGTCTCGGATGCGTGCTGCCTCACTGGCGGTGGGGGGCTCCCGTCGTGGGCGACACTTAGCAGTTTGGACAGCAACTAACTTTTTCGCTCCTGCGGCAGTCTGCACTATTCTCAATTGTTTTTTTTTTTTTTTTTTGTTTGGTTGTATTTCTTTCTTTTCTTTTTTTAGTGTTCAATCCAAAACCACAAATGATTGTGCCCATGTCTGAATCGCTTATTTTTCTTGATATAACTTCATGGATCTATAACTAGCTTATGGCTAAGGATCCAGACGTTGTCGCATACCAGTCTTGTATATTGATCGGAACAAGGTTATTATTGTTATTACATTGAAATATAATTACATTACAGGGCCCGAGGTCTCTAACACCTTGGCATAAAATTATGTAAATGTCACACATTTATCTGTAGGCGATGATACTTCGTGGCTGGAAAGACTGCGGTACTCGGCGAAAATGTGGCTTCTGAGGACACCGCTCCCGCATTCTATAGACCGTTTCATCGGGCGAGGAGGATAGGGCGCGTGGAGAGCCTTTCCTCCTCTCTGGCTTAAGCGATCCGGCGCGGCGCTGCTTGAACGTATTGCTGTCGCGTGCTGCAGAACGATTTCGAGATGTTTTAGATCTTACTTTGTGAAATTTACGCCAAGGTCGTCAGGGAAGCCTTTCGGTGCATCGGTGACTACTGTAGGCGGAAATATGTCTTGCGGGCGCAAAAATGTGGCGCGCATAGTCAGCCGCGGTGTACGCGCACTATCAGTCGCGGTGCGTGTATGTGTTGTTTACTATATTGCTTATATCGATTTTAATTCAACAAAGGAAACCGGCGTCTCTGTATTACCAGTATTAAATGGTAAATCAGCTCACTGTCAGATCGATTGGCGTAGGGAGTAAAACATAAAACATAAGAGCGCATGCTCGTGCACGGCCAACCTAAGGCAACCACGAAACATTTGAGCGGCAGGCGCTATCAAATATTTGTGATACACTGGCATCGTTCTCACGCATTTCAAGTCTAGTGTGCTTGAAATTACCATATGTCTACGCTAGCCTTGCTGCATGAGGCCCATGGCGCTGCTCAACACAGCGATCACTGCGGTTGGTGAGCCAGCACGATACATATATAAGCTGTGTGCTTCGGCATTGCCTTTTTGGCCTGTATACAGCCATAATGTATGAGAGGATTCGCATAAAAAGAATGCGATGTCTATTTTTGAGCGCAAAATTTCCGTAATACGTGAGTGCGTCGTAGAGAACTGAACGAACACAACCGAAAAGAAAATTCGGTTATCATCCTCTTTTTCTAAAAAGCAAGAGAAAACGGGCTAACGCCGCACAATGTTTATAAATATATAACCGCTGATGCCGTATGCTTGGACCATGTGCTATATAGAACAAAGATATCTGTAATCCAGCACCTACTACTGCTTATGACGCTCGCGCAGTTCGTAAACGGTCGCTTTGCGGGACAAGCTTAATTCAGACTGTAAGGTATGCTGCTATTACTAGCCAAAACTATTTTATTCGTGGGTGGAAACCTCATCCATCCAACCAAGTAGTCACGCAATGTAACCTGCAGCGAACAGTTTGAGTGCTTGTCAAAGTATAACAGCAGAGCTCCTATCGTAGCAGAACGGTACCCACGCTGTTACGATCGTCGCGTATGTTTCATGGCTTCTAAACCGCAGCTTAGAAATAGAGGATAATACTGCAATAAGGTCGCATTAGTGATTGGAACATTCATAAATACACAATTGACCTCAGAGGCTGATTGCAGGCTCAAATATGCGCGCACACATCACGCTGCGTGTTCCGTCCACCTCAACGCCAGCAGAAATACCGGCCATGACGCATTAAACCACTTCAGCACGTCTCACAGAACCGTTTACCACGTAGAAGACGCAGTTCATACTAAACAGACCGCACGACCACGAAAACAAACGCCAAAACCTACCGCCGAGCGTATACCTGCCATGCAAAACACCGCTTTCACCCAAGCCAGTATGGCGCTGCTTATAGGCGGCGCCACTGCGCTCACAATATGGCGGCGCCTACGAAAAAACGGTCTATAGTCCGTTTTATCGGCAAGGAGGAACGTAGCCTCGAACCAGCGCGCCGCGCCGCTCTCCTCCTCGCACTGGTATGTGCGGATTCCGTTTTATACCAGCGACAGCTTGGAAAGGTAGCGGTTTAATTGCGAATTAGTGCGATTCTGACGTGTTCTGCCTGGGATTTCTGCGGTGTCAGATGACTCAAGGTCGACGGGCTACCACTCTGCCGTATTCGGCTGCAAAAATAACTTCAGGAAGCAAGGGTGAAGTGCATCTTCAGCCGCGGCGACTTCGTGGACACTGCCGCTACGGTAGCAGAGAAGCGTCCGCTTTGTATTGCCAGCATTAACAGAAAGGACTTGATGCCATCGCCTGTACGTTAGGAAGGTGTTGTTGCCAGTGAGCGCTCGGCGACGAATTCGGAACTGGGCGCCCATGATCAAACTGGGATATGAAAGAAAAGTGCGTATTCGAGTCGGTCAACTATTGCGAATGGATGAAGCTATTTTTTCGTGCACGCACACTAAGCTTATTCTGTTTAAATGTGTTCTAAAATTATCATGCTTGGCAACAAACGTTCTGGCGGAAGTTGACCGAGGAGGTATTATGAAAACAGTACGTGCCGACTAAGAAATGAAGGGGTGTTCCTTTCCATTCTGTAACCAAAGCCATGCCTACATGTTGCCAGCCGGCCCTAGTTCACATGGGCTCTCCCGTGCTTCTGTATCTCGC
Source organism: Dermacentor andersoni (assembly GCF_023375885.2). Lineage (NCBI taxonomy): Eukaryota > Metazoa > Arthropoda > Arachnida > Ixodida > Ixodidae > Dermacentor > Dermacentor andersoni. The sequence continues at coordinate 193,954,554 of NC_092814.1, forward strand.
CGGAAAGCTGTCGACGCCGCTCATCGTGCGCTGTATTACTGCAGAAAATAAAGTTGCTATTGCGAATAGTACTTGTTGGTTTTTCAGCTCTCTCGAGTAGGTGAGGTGCCCTTGCACGCACAGGCACCCTTCGAGACCTAAGAGTGTGCATATTCTTTCAACACGTCGCGTGCGTCTGGTTAATCATGGCATATTTGCGGCCACTATCATAAGCTCATTTTATCCATGTTAACAGCCCTTTCGATCGAATTATTTTACAGTTTTTTTATTTTGTAAAGCCTGATGGCCGGTTGCCAGGTAAACAATGTTTAGAAAATCGCACCGCAAAAATTTTAGGACTACGAAAGCTAGCAAAACGTGCTTCCTCGGAGCTTCGCAGTTACCTCGATTGAGATGTACGCTGGTGCGGCACACAGCATCACACATGAAGACACCTCTGATTGTTGTCGCCTGAGTGACACCTTAATAGAGTTCAGGGCTACACATACAAAAATAACACGATACATATATACGTTACGTATCGACAATGTTCAGACTTGACTCGCCTCCTATTTCGATCATGGAGAGGGCTGCGGGAGCGCCTATAGGCCCGTCGCCGTTCGATATTGCGGCTATATCGAAGCTAAACGCTTACTGAAGACACCTTAAGAAGCTTTCCAATCCAAACAACTTGTTGACACCTCTCGGAAAAGTGCGAAAACTTGCCACTCGTCGTCAACAGCACGTTCGCTGTGCACCCTCCTGCGCGATCATACATACCAGCATGGCGCCTCACGATAGACGGCGCTGCGATCGCAAAATGGCGGCGCGCCCTGAATAAAACGGTCTGTAGAAAGCAGTTATGAAGGCTGTACAAAGTCATAGGGCTGTTTTGCCGCTAGTTGTTTTATTACTTCTGGCATGTCACGCCTGCTCGCTTTTATAGCACAGAAAGCTGGCTTGTCTGCAATGGCCGGTAGCCATTTCGAATTAGCAACCCATGGTGGCAAATACCCGCAAATTTGTAAAAATGTCCTTCTCCTTCAATGAGTATTCCAACTTCAGGAAACGCTACTTTACGCTTCTCAAGGAAGTATACTGATTCAAGTAAAAATTTGTAGGGGATATCTTCCTTCGAAGCGTATTAATGCAAGAGCTTGAGGACGATTATTCTGGCACCACATTATACCACTCTCTGGTGCTGCTCGAATCCTTCGCAACTGCTTCAGAAATGAAGGAGGTTAGGTCACATTGACTTAGTTTTCAACAGAAATACAATACAATAGTTCAACGCTCAACACGCCAGTATGGTCAGAAAACGGCTGAAACCATCGAGCACCACCTTGCCACCCACCTTTCTTTTTTTCATGTTTATTGCGGCTGGGACATTAACCGATAGCCCATTAAGGACAGGGAGTTATAGCTCTTTTACATCTAGCAGCCTGTTTTTATAGCTCAAAGATAATCAATTGGATGCTTACCATCATACCTGTAACCGTAGGCACCAGTCTCCCCCTGAGGAATGTTATGCGGTATGATGGGGTACGTGGACTCAGTGAGTGCGCCAACCTGGCGCAGTCGCTCCTGCAGCTCGAGTGAGTGACGCTCCTTCTCCATCTTCTCCCTGGCCTGCGAATCCATTTGCGCGGTCCGGTACCTATCGGCGGCCGTCCTCTGCTCGCGGTCCGCCCTGCGCTCCTCGTCGATCCAGCGTCTGAGGTCGTCCCCGGTCAGGCCCAGGCTGGCACCAGTCTCCATCAGAGCCTCGAGTTCCATGCTGGGGTGTCACGTCACCGTCAGTTTAACCCTCTAGACATAATGAAACGAGATGGAAGTTATGTTCATGTAGAAATTCAAGAAAATCTTCACATATTGCCAAGAAATGAATTTTGGAACTCAGACATCGAATATCCTCCATGGCTGCTTACAGTTCCAAAAATCGAATTGTCAGTAGATGGGATATTCAGCAAAAGAGACATGTTCATTCGAGCTGCTCAACAACTAGCGCTGTACCAGATATCTATGCGGTATTCAAGATACACACACGTCTATACAGATGGCTCCAGTACAGCAACCTCTTCAACTTCATCATTCATTATACCGCACCTCTACAAACAAGAATCATTTAAGTTATCTCGTGCGACTTCGTCCACGACGGCTGAACTGTTCGCAATCCTATGTGCGATAAAATTTATATTGTCAGTAAAAGATGCTCAAAAATGGGTAATTTTCAGCGATTCACAGGCGGCTCTAACATCACTCTGCAACACAAAGGGGAAACATTCAGTGACAGTATAATATATGAAACACTTAAAAACCTCACAAAGGCAAGCGAAGCGAAACATTCAATAGCATTCCAGTGGATACCAGGGCATTGCGACATTCCTGGCAACACAGCAGCCGATGAAGCAGCACGACAAGCGCATATCAAAGATGATACGGCTCCGCTCCCAATATCAAAGGATGAATTACGCTGCATTATAAGGACAACGTCTCTCAAAATGTCTAGAAACACTTGGTTTGACCAGAATTCTAAGAGCTCGGACTTATATCATATTGATCCATTTATTGAATTCAAATTTTCATTGTCATTAGATAGAACTATGGAAACCCTTATTCATCGATTAAGGCTAGGCACTGCCTACACAAAACATTTCTTACACAGAATTGGCCGTGCGGAAACCCCCGAATGTGACTGTGGATTTGTAGACGAAGATATATATCACCTCCTTCTAGATTCCCCACATCACGACACACCAAGAAGCCGACTTAAATCAGCGCTAATTAAATTAGACCGCAGACCTTTCAGTTTAAGGAAACTTTTGGGCCCTTGGCCAACAACGGCCTTACAGAAGAGTGCTTTAAAAGCACTAAAGACTTTTCTTGAAGACAGCGGCATTGCTGGACGTTGTTAGCGCTTTCATTGTTCCCTTCATTTCATTGTCATTGTATATATCCATCTGTTTGTGAATTATGTTATGTTGACTGTTCTGTTGTGACTGTATGTGATAATGCATTTACACGATGTATGTACCACCCGCTGACTAGACAATGTGTTATTAGGCGACAATATCTTTTGTACTTTTGAGACTTTCATCTACATAAGTGTGGAGACACTTACATTGTATATTGTATGTACCATGTGTTCCTTACGTCATAGTCTTCCTGTGGAAACGTTGCATGATAAGTCCTGGTGCTTGTGTGAAAAGACTATTTGATATGTAACCCTGAACCCTGTACGATGTATGACGGAACCACTCAAGCGATGACGAGTAGCCGGCGCCTTAAACTGTGCGCCAACATCTCCTTATATCATATCAATAATAAAAAAAAACATGACATCTATTAGGCTCAGTTTCCATAAGTTCAACAACACAACCGAATCTGAACCCAATTGCTACATAAAACATGGCTAAATGGTCGCTAGTGGCCACTAACGGCGCACCGTGACCGAGAAAAACGAAACAAATAACCCAGTTTAGAGCAGTCGTCTATCCTTCGGCCAGCGCCTGCCATCGCGCACCCCGCAGCAGATAAAATAGACAGAGAAACAGACGAACGGACGGGGGAACGATCGGAAGGCGCTGCCTCAGGACATCGAGAGGACGGAAAAGTGCGTTTGCCCGCCGTGGCCGGGACCCCGACGAGCCGAAGAAACCGTCGGCCGGCGGTGGCCCCTTGACCGCCACCGGCAAAGAGGAACACATAAGCACCTCCTGACACCTGGATGTGGTCTCCGCAGGCCCTGCCTTGCGCGCGCGCTCCAAAAGCAACCCCCGCAACCATTCAAGATTCAAGATTCAAGCAACCCCCGAATCTCGCCAGAATGTTGGCCAATGGTGGAAGCCCGTTGACCATCACGTGGGTGGGACGACAGTCAAGTGACAGTGTTCTATGATCCGCTGCCATCCCTTACAAGCAGGGAGGCGAGGGACATGGAGTTTTCCGCAACACAACGGCATCGCACATCTATTGCAAGCGCTCTAAACCCCACATGTCCTAATAGGCATCGCCAACAGTGCGGCGCGCAATTTCTGTGGGTGCGACGAGTGCCCTCGTATTCGCAAACCATCTTCGACTCGAAGTGACTCGACCGAGTTGAGCACAGCGACATCCCTCGATGGAAGGGAATGCTACGCTTCTCAGGAATTGACGCGGAGTGTCAAAGTATCGTGGTGACAGCTTCTGTTGAGGGGTGGTGCTCCCATCAACTTTCTTGAGTTTGGTTTGGATTGGTTGGGTTTGGTTGGACAGCTTTTGAGGGAGATTTACCTAGAAAATACCGTTTGCGTTGAATAGGAAGGGATGAGAAGCGAGGAGAAAGTTCATATCAACAAGGGACTGAGGCAGGGGCGCCCTTCTTCCCCGCTGCTGTTTATGATGTACATGGTGAGGATGGAGAGGGCGCTAGAAGGAAGTAATATCGGGTTTAATCTCTCATACAAACAGGCGGGTGCAGTAGTAGAGCAGCAGCTCCCAGGTTTATTTTATGCGGATGACATTGTGTTGCTAGCTAACAAGCAAAGTGATTTGCAACGTCTGGCTAATATCTGTGGACAGGAAAGCAACAATTTAGGTTTGAAATTTAGTGTTATAAAATCAGGTCTTATGGTATTCAATGAAAACAGTGAACAGACAGTGGAGATACAGGGCCAGGAAATACCTCGGGTAACAGAATATAAATACCTTCGTATATGGATAAACGAGGACAATAGGTATATGGAAACACAGGAAAAAACAATAACAGTAAAGGGGAAGAGAAATGCAGCCATAATGAAGCACAGAGCGCTATGGGGATACAATAGGTACGAGGTCCTCCAAGGTACGTGGAGAGGTGTATGGCTCCAGGACCTACTTTTGGAAATGCGGTTGTTTGCTTTAAATGAGGGGTACACTCACGACTCGATGGGAACCAAAGGTCAGTGGGTCGCCTCGCATTGGGTGCTCACGGGAAGACTACAAATGAAGCTGTGCAGGGTGATATGGGCTGGACTAGTTTTGAAGTGAAGGAAGCTCGCGGTAAAATTGAGTATGAAGAACGCCTGAGGAATATGGAAGAAAATAAATGGGCTGGGAGAGTGTTCAGGTATCTGTACAGGAAAAACATTGATTCACAGTGGAGGAAAAGAACTAGGAAGCTTACCCGCAAGTATGTGGCCTGTAGGGTGGGCCACACAGCAACAAAGACGGTCAAGCAGAAAGTCAGAGAGGCTGAAATAATCTCATGGGTGGCGGCAATGTAAAGGAAACCTGTCATGAGTGACTACTTAAGAGGAAAAAACGAAATCAGGAAAGAAACAATTTATGATAACTCAAAGGGAAGCTCATTACTTTTCGAAGCGAGATCGGGATGCCTTAGAACACGCACCTATAAAGCAAGATATAAGGAACAAGAAGCATGTGCTTGCTGCGGTAAAACTATGGAAACTATGGAGCATGTTTTATTAGAATGTAAAGACGTCTACCCAGCGGTAAATTTAGGCACCACTGGCGTCCTTGAAGCCCTTGGGTTCAGCGGGAGCAGTGGAAAAGTAAACATGTCCGCAATAGGCATTAGTAAGAGGCGATAGGAGGATTGGTGGACGAAAAGTAGGTAAACGACAAAAAACGGAGACGTACACAAGCAAAGTTAGCAATAGGGGATCAGAAAACTTGGGCGTGAGAGTTCATAGTGTTTATTTTTTATTTTTTTATTGTTTAACTTAGGTAGGACATTAGGCAGTATAATAGCAAGAGCTTGGTGGCGCAACGCACCGCACCGTTCCAAAGGGGACGCTCATAACATCCATCCATCCATCCATCCATCCATCCATCCATCCATCCATCCATCCATCCATCCACCCATCCATCCATCCATCCATCCATCCATCCATCCATCCATCCATCCATCCATCCATCCATCCATCCATCCATCCATCCATCCATTGGGTCAAGGTGGAGTGTTGAGTGGAGAACGTTCTAGAACACTGGGATAAAGCACCTTCTGTGCCACTCCCAACTTTCGACGCTAAACGATGTGCCCTCCAAGCTAGACTAAGCTGATGGCATAATAGAGCACTATCGGAGGAAAAGATCCTGTAACCATGGCCTATGCATTCTTGTGTGCACAACGCCACAAAAACTTCTTAAACGCGACTGGACTGTTTGAACGCTAGTGACAGCGAACATTCATCTGCCAAGTCTTTGCAATGACTGACTCTTTATTACTTTTATTCTCTGTTCTTCATATTCATTCTTCCCCCTTTCTCCTCCCCAAGTGTTGGGTAGCCAACCGGGCGCGTCCTTAGTTGACCTCCCTACCTTTCCCTGTTTGTTTCTCTCTCTCTCCGATGTCGTTAAGAGCAAATTTTTTCTTGCATTGAATGTTTTCTAGATAGGCACTTTCAATTTCCCTCAGTTAACGCCATTTTACATCCTATTGCGATGAGGTCCAGTGTACCGCAAGGATAAGTTACTGACCCTCTTCTCCTTTTAACTTATATTAATTTGCTTTGTTATCTTGTTTACAGCGAAGCTGTCTATGGCTAGGATATGGCGGATCGCGTCCGCGCGTAGACCAACAATTTTTCATACGTGGGCCGATTCCGAAGATAGCGCAATACCGTGCCGACCCGCGGCGGAGGTGAAGCAGGCGTTAGACACTCCCCATAAGTGAGCCGATCCCGAAAATGGTGCAATACCAGGCCGACCCGCGGCGGAGGTGAAGCAGGCGTTAAGCTCTCGCAATACATGGGCCGATCCCGAAGATAGTTCAATGCCGGGCAGACCGGCGGCGGAGCTGCAGTTCGCCATTAATGGGCCCACACACGCAGCTTCGCTGGGCATCCTTCTTCACAAAGTGGAAGGACACAGATTTTTCCAAGCGCAGCTTGTATTGGCTGACAAGTTTCGGTGGCGTTGTGGCCACGCAAAAAAAAAAAAAAAAAAAAATAAACAGTTGCTCCCACAGCAGACCAGTTGCTGGAAAGGGCGGTTTGATATGAGTTGACAGCTGCGCTGGCGGCGGAGCGTGAGTCAAAGGTTCCAGCTGCATAGGCGTGCGCTCACGCCACGCGTGCCACCAGTCAGAGCCGTTTCGCTTCCGCCGGGGAGGGAAAAGGCAGGTAAGGGTTTCGCGTGCGCTGTGCTGGCTTCGTTTTCGTTCAGTTCATTCTCGGAAAACCGATCCAGCCGTTAGAGCCGCCCGAGCCCAGGCAACACGACAGCAACGAGAACAAGATACCGAACTGAGGGAGCGAGAGGCTGAAGCAATCCCGCACCGTTACCTGTGGGTTACTTAACGGTGACGAAGGTCAGGTTCACCCAGGACAACCTTCGCTTACCCCCATTTTCCAGGTAGGGGAAGGGTTGAGATTTTTTGTAATGCGTATTTATTTGCCGATTATTGTTTAATAGTCAATGCAATAACGTATGAGAACGACGGATTCATTCTGCAGCCTGGGTCTGTGTAACGTAAATCTATTCGATTGTAATTTTAACGCGATAACGCTAAGGGCCCCGTGTCACAGGAAATCCGGCGTTGGCGTTGAAGAGAAGTTTATTTCAACAAACTTAATCAGAAAAATACATGTGCACTTGATTTGATGTACAGAACAAAAACATCAGCAACAATGTCACATTACATGAACAGCTAGGGCACATTATGATTAAACAACAAACATTGAGGTTACATACATGTCTGACAAATGTTGTTACCTGCTGGGAATTTAAGGTGTCAGTGAGGTAACAGCTGCGCAGTAATACGCCCATTGCAGAGTTTTATGAAGCGTGTCGACCATTTCTTCAGGAAGTGGTCTTCATTTAGGTTGATCAGGTCCACGCAAGCCTGTTCATACATATGTTTGCGTAAGCGGCGTAGTAACGTGTACATCGCTCTCTTTAGCTGCCCCTGTAGTGCCGCAGCACCTCTTTGTCGGCACAAACACGAATGCTCCCACGCACCAGAAGGCAACTTCAAAAAATCTTCGCGGTTGCGTTCTTGGATCCATGCGTACATCGAACATGCGCCACAGTAAGAACAAAAATGTTTTTGCGACAGTACAGTCAAAGAGGGCATGTCATAACGTTTCTTTCTGTCTTCACTGAGGGCAGCGGTTATTGGAAGATATTCCCCACGCTGCAGTGCGGTTCCCTGTAAGCGAAACGCGCCAACCTCGTCTTCACCAAAAGTCGCGCACCTCAGCAGGCACGGCCGATGTGGTTATAGCCTGCGTCAGCTCACGCTCCTGCAACGCTGCAGCTCTTCCTGAGTCAAGTGTTCTATTGCTAGTAATTCGCACACCTCCATTGCCGGTGTGTCAACTATATCTACATCTGGTAAGGTTGATCTAATTCATTGGCGCCCGCTGCATACATATTTATAAAATGGCGGTGCCTGTTCCGCCGTAGGTCCTGTTCTTACCCTGGACGATCCCAGAAATTACTCGACGAGATTCCTGCCTGGATAGTCAGAATTGTTCACGACGTCGTAAAAACCTCGCAATGCGAGGACGGAGCTCATTGTTCTGATACACGGCATGTAAAGTCCACCCATGCTCGTTGGAAGCCAAAGGGGCGGACGTGCCACTAATTCTGTTTTGTCTTCCCAGAGGAAAGAACTACAGAGTGAAGCTAGCCTCTCTGAATCCTCGCATGGTGGGCGCCCTATATATATGCGTGCAACGTTGTAAAAAGCCGCGCAAATGCTCGATTTTATTATGTAGCTGCGGTCAGCTAGCGTCAACGAGAACTTTGATGCGACTGACAGCTTCTTTCCTGCCTTCTTACGCAAGTCAGACCACGTCTCCTGCGCCACTTCACCAGACGTGAGGAAAACTACTCCCAGGACTTTGGTCCCTGCTACCCACTCAACTTCTCCGTCAAGGGCGGACATAAAGTTGCCAAAGGCCATCGCCTTACTTTTGTTTTTATTCACAAGAGCTCTGGATATTCCGAGTAATAGTTAAATAAACGTAAGAAAGCATAGTAGCTGTCGTCGTTTCTTAAGAAGAGAGACACGTCGTCTCCATATGCAGACATTTTTATTTCTCCTTGGCCTGCCAAGGAGAAGCCACGTATCGCTGGGCAAAGTGAAATGCGGCACAGCAATGGGTCAAGACAAAGATTGAACAGGTGAGGGCTCAGTGAACACCCTTGCGTGAGGCCGCGCGTGACCGGGAGAGAATCGCATAGGCAACCGTTGACGAGCAACCTGGCCGATAAACCCGAGTACAAGAGGCCGATCTTAGCTAAGAATTCGGCAGGAAAACCGAATGCTTCCAGCACGCCGAATAGGTACTGATACTCAACACAATCCAAAGCTTTCGCTTGGTCCAGCGAAATGAAGCAGCCTGAAATTTCTGTCCTAGAAGCGAAAGATCCCTTGTCAATGCTACAGATGAAAAAATTGATCAGCCGAGTACGCTACACATCTGCGTCTGGCTGATTATGTCTGGAAGAGCACCACTTATTCTCTTCGCTAGCATTGACGAGACTATCTTGTAGTCCGCGTTTAACAGCGTAATCGGCAGCCAAGACCGTGGGTCGGAGGCCTGGCCGCCTGACTAGGGGAGGAGGATGATCCGGCTATCGCGGAAAGAATCTGGCCGAATGCCATCTGATATGAATTTATTAACCATGGACAAAAGCACTTTTTTGACGCCATGGAAAAATTGCACGTAAAACTGGATTGGGATGACGTTAGGGCTGGGCGCAGAGCACACATTCATGTCTTTTACTACTGCTCGAAGCTCCTCGAGTGTCGCTGGCTCGAACAGGTGCTGTACAACGTTATCAGTTACTTGGAGCAGGGCTCGACAGAGTTCCCTCAGTCTTTCGTCGTAATCATTCCTGCACCAACTGCCTTCTTCGGCAGTAAACACCTACATTACATGCTGTTTAAAGAGTGTGCAAATGTCTGACGAGCGGTCACTGCGACTGCCATCCAGAAGCGTGACATGAGGGATTCGGGTAGAGATTTTTTTCCTCTGCCGAGCCCGCTCGTATGTAACTGGAGTACCGCTGCATCGGACAGAGTATTACCCTGGGTGGCAGCCTGACTGGCACTTCGAGTACCGTCTCTCGAGTGGTGCCAGGTGTCGGCGTCTGCCGGGACTGGGGGCGATGGTCACAGCCTACCGGATGACGCGGCCTGTCGGTGAACTCGCCGGCTGGCAATCGTCTTCGTGCGCTGTGAAGTTTGCTGACTCGTCGATTATGAATTCTGGAGGAGAGGCCGTGTAGCTTGAGCTAGCCTCGATTGAGCTGACTTCAGTAGTCCTCTTAGAAGAGGTGAGTGGTGGGAACTGCTGATCTTCCGAGCTGTCTGAAGCCTCCGAGGAAGACAGGGGTTCGGAAAGTTCGTTGCGGCGGGGTTCTTCACACGGATCCTTGTCTTGTCTCCCAAACACTCGCGCATACCCACAAGGGGGGATTGGTCAAGAAGCAGGCGGTTTCCAGTATGTTTAGAATTAAAACAAAACTAGATTTGAATAGTAGAGCGTGGGAATAAATAAATGTGATTTAGAAGTTTAATAAAAATATTGTTAAGAATTTTGAGATAAAATAAGTTAACGCAAAAGAATGAAATAATAGAAATAATTGATAATTTTAGACATTCAGCAAGGTACTCTTTTTGTCTATTTAATAAAATTGTAAACTGCAAGAAAAGCAGTACTGTGGCTGGATCCCAGTGAAGTAGCCCCAAAAGAAAGAATGGTAGGCGAGGCTACAGCGATAGCCCAAGTTTGCTAAAGGAGTTTTCTAAGAGCTTTCTTTGTCTAGAAAATCGGCGGCACGAGAGAAACTAATGTTCGATATATTCAGGTGCATTGCAAAAAGAACATAGATGGGACATAGCGAAACCAGACTGTGTAAGTAAAAATTTAGAGGCGATATACGACATCTCAATTTTGTAAAGGACACTTCCAATTGCCTTAAAGAACGCCAATTATTATTCCATGGGAAGTCAAGATCGTGGAATTTAGAAGACGGTGTTGGCATGGATTTTACTGAATTTTGTGATGTAGAGAAATTTCTGTACCTAGCCGCGGTGACATAAGCTGATGTCGGCAAAAAAAGATATGATAGGGCCATTGAGGGATGCTGGTGCGAGTGAATCAGAAATTTCGTTCAAGTGCAACACATGATATCCCGGTACCCAAAGCAAACATACTTTCCGTAAGTACGGAAGTACCATCAAACAAAATGTTCGTAATTCTTGAATTCGAAGATGCGGTAAGTGCTGCACATACCGACAGCGAGTCGGTCACAATAGCAGCTAATGGGTCACTTTGAGGAAGCTTTTGTAACGCTAATATAATCACTAATAATTCTGCCTGAAATATGGGTATTAAGTCGGGAAGGCGAAGGGAGTAGGACCATTGAAGAGATTCAGAGATGATCCCCACTCCTGCCTTTTCATTGCACACAGAAGCATCAGTAGCTATTACATTGTCAGTGGCTAGCTGGTGTAGGCGGTTGTGTAAGATATTAATTAAATGTTTGCTTGGTAATAGTTTAGCATGATTTGCAAATATGTCCTCGAACTCAATTTGAGGTCTGGTAAGGCATCATTTGAATGGCAAACTTCACGTATGGGCACATCCAATTGTTGTAACTGTGCTTGCTTGCAAAAATATCTGAGGGCTGTGTAATCTCGACCACATTACTTCAGGAAACTCAGACGGCACCGGTTCAGTGATAAATACATGTTGCGTACGTCTTTTTAAAAAGTCATAAAATTTTAAAAATGTCTGAACCATAAGCACGCGTAATCTGCGATCTAGGGTGGGTATATGAGCTTCCTGATATAAAACATTGTTGGCAACGAATCTAAGTAGCCCGAGGCATAATCATAGAGCTTTCCTTTCTAAAAGCATGAAAGGTTTAATTTTGTAGGCGGGAACGCCGGACAATGTTACGCAGCCGAATTCTAATATGGGCCGAACAACATCTTATATATCATCAGTAAGGTATCCCAGCGTAGTCCAGAGCGACGGTGGCTGAGCCGGCGGAGCATAGGTATACGGCACGTTCTGCCTTTGTTTTAATATGTTCAATGTGGCGGCGCCAGGTAAGCTTGTCATCGTAAATAACACCAAGGTACTTGACTGCGTCAAATTGAGGAATGATTTCCTGGCGGTATTGTAAAGATATATGCACCTGTGCAGTTGACGGAAAGACTACTACCGTACTTTTGCTAATGCTTAACTACATGCATAACCTCTCTAGCCATGTATCCAGCATTCCTAAGTAATTCTGCAACGACTGGTGCAGTGAATGTATATTATTCGCGGATGTAAAAAATGCGATATCGTCCCCATAAGCGTAAACACGTACTTCCGGAGACAAAGGAATTGTACTCAGCAAAATGTTAGCTAAGAAAGGGGAAGGAACGGTACCCTGTGGTACACCTCTTATCGGCTTGCGTTTAGACGTCGAAATACCGCGTTGATAACAATAAAACTCTCGATACTTTATAAATTCATGTATCCAAGCGGTTATATACTTCGGGAAATTCCTGGACTGAAGTTTATCGAATAGAATACAATATTCTACAGGGTCGTATGCTTTTGCTACATCTAGCATCACCAAAGCTGCATACTCTCGTTTGCGGCGAGCAAGTTTAATGCGGCACTCTAATTCTACATGGACGCACCATATGGAGTGGCCGGGACGAAACCTATTCTGTCAAGGACTGAGAAGTGTATCATCCTGCATAAAATTTGTTATACTGCCGTGAACAACCGTTTCTATAGTTTTTTGACCACATTGGAAGTAAGAGAAATCGGTCTTGTGTTGCATAAGTCCAGCTGCTTTTTTCTTCAACAGTGGAATAATTTTAGCTACTCTGCACTCTCTTGGAACCCATGAAATTTTGAGAGAGAAATTTACTATATGTAGCAGGTCCTGAGGCACATAACCAAACAAACCTTTTAACATTCACGTTGTAATGTCATCCGTACCTGGGGCTGACGCCGGTAATGATCTAATAATGCCCTCAAGCTCTGTCGCTGTTACTTTTACAAAGTCATCTCTCAAGGGAGCTTTCTTTAGTCCAATCGGCAATTTATGCTTGAAACGTCACGCAAGTCTTTGAGCAATTTTCTCAAGTGACTCTGATAATTCTTTTGTTGATAGAACGACAGAGTCGATATTCACGGGCTGAACTTTACGGGATCGAAGAAATTTAAACAGGGCATTTTTATTGCTAGACTTCGAAAGATATGAGTACTGCTTGGAATCATAATCCTCCTTAGCTTGTAAGACTGTTCGCTTAAATGTGGGTATTGTTACGTTTCGCCTACAACGCGCGGTAATGCCGGCGCGGATGCAACGGACGCCGGGGCTTTGTTCAAAGCGGCGGACATTTTGGCCCGTTCAACGCCGCCGCAACGCCTACCCGCCAAGCGTGTCCAGGCGTGTTTCAGTGCCACGTGTCTTCGTGTGTGCGTGTGTGTGTGTGTGCCCACGCTTGTCAAAGCGCGGCAGCCGGGGAGCGGAGCTCCCCAAGTGAGGGTTGGCGATGCGTCACTACACTCGGTTCAGCAGGTCTCTCGGCTCGACCGGGCGCGCCGTCGTGGGCTCATGCTCCGCCGTCCCGTGACCTTCATCCCGTGACCTTCATCCCGTGACCTTCCCTTTTGGACCGCGACGCCGAGAGTATAAGAGCAGCTGCCCCCGGACGCCAGGAGAGAGGCTCCGATTTGTACTGTTGAGTTACGTGCTCTCCCGTCTCTCCACTTCGGTCGACCTGACCGGCCGCTCTTTTGCTATGTTAGAATAAACAAGTTGTTCTGTTACCAGTCTTCTCTTGCTTTCCCGGGACCTTCGGATGCTTCCAGTGCCCCAGGCCGCCAGGCCAACGCTACCCTTGGGGCTTGCGACCCATTGGCAATAACGGGCGTCAGCACCGAGACCCCAACAACTCGTGCCAGCGGTGCGATTCCAACATCTGGTTGCCAGCGGTGAGATCGCGACAACGGAGGCCAGCAGCGAAGAGATGCGGTTGACTGTATGCTGAGCAGCACAACGACCATCCGGGAGCAGCGCAACGAGCCCTGTGTGATGACTGGTTGCCTGCAGCGGAACGACTGCGCTGAAGTCTTGGCTGCGAGGTTTGGTGAGTGCGGGACTTTCTTCTTCTGAGTTTTGCCAGGCTTTTGTTAGTGTTAGAAACAGAGCTGGTAATTGTGGTTGTCGTTGCTGCCGGGTTAGTTTGCGGCAAGACAATAGTAGGCAGTAGAGAAAGCAGCATTCAGAGCAGCCATGGATTTGAAGTCGTTGCGCAAACCGAAATTGCTGGAGCTTGCGAGAGAGTTGGGTCTGGATGTCTCAGACAAACTCAGAAAACCAGAACTGCTAAGGGCTATTCTTGAGTTAGAAGCTGAGGATGACGAGCTGTCGGAATGCCTTGAGACCATTGAGGAGAGGGAGACGGCAAAAAGACAGGAGCGCGAACGTAAAGAACAGAAAGAGAAAGATGAGCGCGAACTTAAAGAACAAAAAGAGAAAGAAAAAGAAGAGCGCGACCGTCAACACGCTTTGGAAATGAAGCGTCTCGAGTTAGAGATGGAACGCGCTCGTAATGGAAGTCAGGCACACGGTGCAGGAGAACGAGTATTGTTCAAAATGACTGACCTGATGCGGCCGTTTAAGCTTGGAGAGGACATTGGTTTGTTCCTGGTTAACTTTGAGCGAACGTGCGAGAAACAGGGGTTCTCTCGGGAAACGTGGCCACAGCGCTTGCTCACTTTGCTACCCGGCGAGGCGGCCGACGTAGTCGCTCGCTTGGAGAGAGAGGAGGCAGAGGATTTCGACAAAGTGAAATCGAGTCTGCTAAAAAAGTACCGGCTGTCAGCGGAGGCGTTCCGTCGGAAGTTTCGGGAAAATGAGAAAGGCAGAAGTGAGTCATATACAGAGTTTGCGTACAGGCTTATGTCAAACATGCAGGAGTGGCTCAAAGAAGAGAAAGCGTTTGGTGACCACGAGAAAGTTCTGCAGTGTTTCGGGCTAGAACAGTTTTATAGTCGGTTACCTGAGAACGTGCGGTACTGGGTCTTGGATAGGCCAGACGTTAGTACGGTGGCTAGAGCCGCTGAGTTAGCCGAGGAGTTTGTGACGCGTCGGGCTCGTGGAGCTAAGGACGGTCAAAAGGGTGAATTTGGCTCCAAGTTTGAGAGGCCAAAGTTCACGCCCATGAGAGCAAAGGGGGACACACGTAGTTCGGATGCGAGTGAAAGCAGTCCGACCGAACGTAAGGAGACGGCGGCAACCGAAGCCGAACGCAGAAAGCGGTTCGAGACGAGGCAAGCGCGCGTTTGTTATACGTGCCAGAAGCCGGGTCACTTTTCGGCGCAGTGTCCAGAAACAAAAACACAAGTCGTGTTTTTGTCTATATGCAGCACTGACGAGAACATGAAGCTTCTCGAGCCTTACATGCGAGACCTCCTCGTGAACGGGAAAGAGTGCCGTGTGCTTCGCGATTCCGCAGCTACAATGGATGTAGTTCACCCCTCTTACGTAGAACCCGATATGTTCACGGGCGAGTGCGCATGGATCAAGCAAGCAGTGGAAGCTCATAGCGTGTGTCTGCCGGTAGCAAAAGTGCTTATTGAAGGACCTTTCGGAGCACTTGAGACGGAGGCCGCAGTGTCATCTATGCTGCCCCCCCAGTACCCGTACCTATTTTCGAACAGGTCCGATCACCTCCTGCGCGAGAAGGGGCTTTTGTTTGGTGAGGCTAGCGTTCAGGCCTTAACCAGATCGAAGGTTCGGGAGCTCGCTGCAAAGGCGGTAGTTGCGGGGCCGACGTTGTTGAACGATGAAAAAGGGTCAGAGGCGCAGCAAGCTGGTATTCAGAGCACGCCCGAACTGAATAAAATTGAGCCTGTAGCGTTAAAGGCAGCAGATACTGGAGAGGAAATTCCCGACACGGGAAAGTTAGAAGAGCTGTCTCCAGATTTGCTCATCGCGCCTACGTCAGACGGACTTAACAGGTTGCTAAAAGTCAGCCGGTCGGCTTTGATAGCCGAGCAAAAGAAGGATGGCAGCCTAGAAAACATACGCTGCATTATCAAGGAAGGTATCGCCAAAAAAAATGCTCGCTTTGTGGAAAGAGGTGGGGTCCTGTACCGGAAGTATCTAGACCGCAGGGGAGTGGAGTTCGATCAGCTGATCGTGCCTCAATGCTATCGTCAGGATCTGTTGCGCTTGTCGCATGGGGGTTCGTGGTCCGGACACCTAGGAGTTAAGAAAACTAAGGACCGTCTCTTGCAAGAGTACTATTGGCCAGGGTGTTTTCGGGATGCAGACCACTTTGTGAAGACATGCGACACCTGTCAGCGGGTGGGCAAGCCAGGGGACAAATCGAGGGCGCCGTTGAAGTTGGTACCTATCATTACGGAGCCTTTTAGACGGCTCGTTATTGATACAGTGGGACCTCTGCCGGTAACAGCCACGTGGTACCGACACATTTTGACTGTGATCTGCCCAGCGACAAAGTTCCCTGAAGCAGTGCCGCTTAAAGAACTCAGCTCAGTTGAGATAGTCAATGCACTACTGTCCATATTTGCGCGAGTTGGTTTTCCTGCAGAAATCCAGTCAGATCAGGGTACAGTGTTTACTAGCGCTTTGACGACAGCCTTTCTCGAAAGGTGCGGGGTAAGGCTGTTACACAGCTCAGTGCACCACCCCCAGTCGAATTCCGTTGAGAAGCTCCACTCCGTCATGAAGCGCGTGTTGAGAGCATTGTGTTTTGAACATCAAACTGACTGGGAGCTGTGTCTGCCTGGAGTGATGTTTGCTTTAAGAACCGCGCCGCATGCGGCTACGGGGTTCTCGCCAGCTGAGCTGGTGTACGGTCGCTCGCTGCGATCTCCGCTTCGCATGCTTCGAGAATCATGGGAAGGCAGGGGCGACGACCCAGTCGTGGTAGAGTACGTGCTTAAGCTCCTCGAACGCTTAAGAAGGGCACAGGAGTTGTCAGGTGAAGCAATGGCAGAGGCCCAGCAGAGGGCCAAGGTTTATTATGATCGGACAGCCAGGGCCCGTCGTTTTGAGGTGGGCGATGAGGTCATGATATTGCGCACATCGCTAAAGAACAAACTCGACGTGCAGTGGGAGGGCCCAGCACGGATTGTTCAAAAACTGTCGGACGTTAACTACGTGGTAAGTCTGCCAGGAAAGCGGAAAGCACAGCAAGTTTACCACTGTAATCTGCTCAAACCCTATAAGCAACGGGAAGCAGTGGTGTGCATGATGGTAAACGTTCCCGAAGAGCTTCCGGTCGAGCTTCCGGGACTAGGCTCAGTGACGAACAGGAAAGACACCGATCAAGTCATTAGTGACTTAATAAGTAAAGCATCGCTGTCGCCTGAGCAGAAAACCGAACTACACCAGCTCTTACAAGAGTTTCAAGGTCTGTTCTCTGAGAGGCCTGGTAGGACTTCTGTCCTTACTCATGACATAGAACTTACCTCCCCAGAGCCAGTACGATCCAAGGCGTACCGGGTGTCACCTCGCCAGAGCGATATTATGGAGGCTGAGGTAAAGAAAATGCTACAGCTCGGTGTTATTGAAGCGGGTGAGAGTGATTATACCTCCCCTTTGATTTTAGTTGAGGTACCGGGCAAGGAACCTCGTCCTTGCGTCGACTACCGCAGGCTTAATTCCATCACTAAGGATCAAATTTATCCGATCCCTAACATCGAGGAGCGCCTTGAGAGAGTGAGTAGCGCTCAGTTTATTTCCACCCTAGATCTTGTCAGGGGTTATTGGCAGGTTCCACTTACAGAAGAGGCTAGTAGGTATGCGGCGTTCATTTCACCAATGGGGACATTCCGTCCTAAAGTTTTGAGTTTTGGTTTGAAGAACGCGCCATACTGCTTTTCAAGCCTCATGGATAAAGTGTTGCGGGGACAGCAAGAATTCGCTTTACCGTATCTAGACGACGTAGCGATATTCTCCGCATCCTGGCCTGAGCATATGGCGCACTTGCGGGCAGTGCTAACCCGCCTGCGCGATGCGGGCTTGACAGTCAAGGCTCCCAAGTGCCAGTTAGCACAGGCCGAGGTTGTCTACCTCGGACACGTGATTGGTCAGGGTCGTCGCCGCCCCTCTGAAATAAAGGTGGCCGCTGTGCGAGACTTCCCGCAACCGCGCACGAAGACCGATATTCGGTCGTTCTTAGGTGTCGCCGGCTACTATCAGAGGTACATCCCCAGGTACTCTGATATCGCGGCTCCCTTGACGGATGCTCTAAGAAAGACAGAGCCGCAAACAGTCGTCTGGGATGAGACGAAGGAAAGAGCTTTTAGCGCCCTAAAGAGCGCCCTAACAAGCCAGCCTGTGCTACGATCGCCCGACTACACAAAAGGGTTCGTTGTTCAGTGTGATGCTAGTGAGCGAGGCATGGGCGTTGTACTGTGCCAACGGGAAAATGGAGAAGTAGAACACCCCGTCCTGTATGCTAGTCGTAAGCTGACCAGTCGTGAGCAGGCGTATAGCGCCACCGAGAAAGAGTGTGCGTGTATCGTGTGGGCCGTTCAGAAATTGTCATGTTACCTAGCCGGCTCGAGGTTTATCATTGAAACGGATCACTGCCCTCTCCAATGGCTGCAGACCATCTCTCCCAAAAATGGCCGCCTCCTGCGCTGGAGCCTCGCTTTGCAACAATATTCCTTTGAGGTGCGTTACAAAAAGGGGAGTCTCAACGGTAACGCCGATGGCTTAAGTCGAAGCCCCTAACGTGGGAATCAGCCTCAAAATTGCTTGTTACTGATGTTTTTCTTCCTGAGGCAGGATTTTTTTAACCTATTGCTTTTGTATAGTGTTTCAAAGTGATGATGTGCTTTCTAGTGCAATTTTCCGATTTGTGGACGCGTTCTGAGTGCTGCTAAACTACTGTAAGGAACTAGGCAGCAGTATAAAAGGGGAAAGAGCCTGGCAGGGCTTAGTGAGGTTTGTGCCGTGCTTGCTGACTGAGCGGTTGACTTTCAGGCGTGGTTCTAACGCTTGCCGGAAACGAGAACAAAAATGTCAACTCTCCCGAAGTCACTTTGCAGTGTCCTGTGTGCACCTGAACGTGAGAACGAGGCCTTCTCTGTGCGCTGCGCTCAAGAAACGCCAAAGGACGCCCGACTTCGGTTATGAGCATCATCGAGCGACATCCCTCCGGACAGCGGATGCAGTCCCCTGACCATCGGGATCTCCTTCCCCCGGCGGGGCGGTCTGTTACGTTTCGCCTACAACGCGCGGTAATGCCGGCGCGGATGCAACGGACGCCGGGGCTTTGTTCAAAGCGGCGGACATTTTGGCCCGTTCAACGCCGCCGCAACGCCTACCCGCCAAGCGTGTCCAGGCGTGTTTCAGTGCCACGTGTCTTCGTGTGTGCGTGTGTGTGTGTGCCCACGCTTGTCAAAGCGCGGCAGCCGGGGAGCGGAGCTCCCCAAGTGAGGGTTGGCGATGTGTCACTACACTCGGTTCAGCAGGTCTCTCGGCTCGACCGTGCGCGCCGTCGTGGGCTCATGCTCCGCCGTCCCGTGACCTTCATCCCGTGACCTTCATCCCGTGACCTTCCCTTTTGGACCGCGACGCCGAGAGTATAAGAGCAGCTGCCCCCGGACGCCAGGAGAGAGGCTCCGATTTGTACTGTTGAGTTACGTGCTCTCCCGTCTCTCCACTTCGGTCGACCTGACCGGCCGCTCTTTTGCTATGTTAGAATAAACAAGTTGTTCTGTTACCAGTCTTCTCTTGCTTTGCCGGGACCTTCGGATGCTTCCAGTGCCCCAGGCCGCCAGGCCAACGCTACCCTTGGGGCTTGCGACCCATTGGCAATAACGGGCGTCAGCACCGAGACCCCAACAACTCGTGCCAGCGGTGCGATTCCAACAGTATATATGTATAGTCAGCCCAATTAACAGGGCACTGGCTATATAAGAGGTTTTTCCACCCAGCTTTCCGACATCTAAACTCTCGCTCGCAATCAGAATTCCACCAGGACAATATTATCCGCCCTTAGTAGATTTTATAACAAAATGAGCTTTTTTTCTGATTGTTTTAGAATCGAACACATGCTCATTGCTTTAGTATCCATCTCCATGCCCTTCTGAGCGTTTAAAACCAATTTTAACGCATTTTTCAATGTTGTGTAATTAACAAAAGTGCGCACATGACTATCTAAACTAGTTATAAGGGTAAGCAGTTAAAAAATTATAGGGAGGTGATCACTCTTAGTTTCAGAATCAACAGTCTTCCTGGAGGTCACAGAAATTCTCGAGGTAGCAAGCTTAAGAACTAGGGCAGATCGCGATCGACCCCGAACAAAAGTGTGTGCTCTCGAATTTAAGCAAGAGAAATGATATGGTAAAACCCAATCCCAGAAGCGTTTGCCACAAGTGTCCGTTCGGAAACCCCACGATACATGATGAGAAATAAAATCGCCCACTAGTATAATGTTCTTCTGACTGCAAGCAGTACACTGCATGTATCGAGATAATGGGTATCTTGCACTCCAGCGGTGAAGTAAGTGGTAATTATAGAAAAAGGCGTGCAACCAGGAAGTATTATATCCAATGCTAATATTCCACAGTCTGGTGACACTTTCTGGTATGCTATAGTAACTTTATGGCAGATGTTTGATGACTAAAAAAAAACTGAACCACCACCTCGGGAAAGGCGATCCAATCGAAAACATCGGAAATTTTTTAGACGAAAAGTCTGACTAGCAGCAAGGCCAAGTTTCCTGTAAAATAATAATCTCTGGACAATATTTACAACTAAGATATAATAAATCTGTTGCACAGGAAAGTATGGAATTTTCCATTCTCCTCGGCAGCCCCTAGCAGCCGGTACCAGAGCGATTGGCGAGCAGCCATCTTTTATTCCTTTTGGAATGGGGCAGGGGCGCATTAAAGTAAAGCTATGTCAAACAGTTTCCATTCCAATTCTGCAGTCAGCCCTCCACGACTGGCACAAAATTTTTCGCCTCCCTCTCCCCCCATTTCACCTGTCTATGACGCGACGCCGCGGAAACCGCAAGAACTCATCTAATATCACATGTGTACACTGGTTATGCATAATTAGACCAAACAAAAGGAAAATCATTGTTCCCAATTCTACGCCTCTTTCGCCTAGCCCTCTGCGGCTGCTCAAGCGTTCTTGGGCTGCGCGCTCTTCTCCTGTCTGTTAAGCCACAAGACAAAACCGCGAAAACTCACCACGTCAAAGTGACGTGTACGCGTTAAATTTGCACTAATATGTCGAACAAAACAGTTTTCTTTAATAGCCGGAGATTGCCCCGTTCCAAAAGTAATAGAAGATAGTTGCCCAACGATCGCTCTGGCGCTGGCACTCGGAGCTGCCGGGTAGCATGGATTTATTTGCGAATAATAAACATTTTTGCGAGGCAGTATAACGTCATCGAGACATGTCGGCACGTATACGAAATCACTCTTCCAACCCTTCTTCGTTAAGTATCTGTTTTAACGCCATTCTTAACCTTCCGTTGCGCGAAGTCGTGAGTTTTGACCAGCAACCGCAAGCTAAGGGGAAATGGACCAATCGCAGATGCCGGCACCACCCTCCTCATCCGGTTGTCTACTTTCACTGCGCCAGCTCGGCCCCACCGAAACCCAATCCACTTCAGCGTGCCTCCCGCCTCTTGTCAGTCACCTAAATAAAATAAATCGCTCAATGTAGGGAATTCTATTTACTGCAAATCAAACAAAAGTTACCTCCTATAAACGAGGAAAGCGTTTGATGGAGCTCATCAATCAACGTTGTGGGTTACCACCCGATGCTTGCGTCGGAGGTTACGAAGTAGGAGGAGGAAGAGGAGGAGGAAATAAAGAGAGAAGGCGGGGATTTTAACCAGAAATGCGTCTGGTTGGCTACCTTACTCTGGAGTATAAGAAAGAGGAAATATAAAGAAGAGATAGAGAGAGGGAGGGGGAGGAAAGCCGGGCGGGGAGCTCGCGCACGCACGCGGAGGCATGAGCGTAAATTTGACATCAGGAGATTGGAATAAAATATATTGGAATTGTTTACGTTATATGGCACCAATTTATAGCTATTGAAAAATTTTTCGAAATATTAATGCATCTTTAGGGCTCATACGTCATTTTGAAGGGGTTAGTTCCTGCGGTTTTGTGAAGTCGCATGACAAACAGGTGAAGCGGATGCAGCCCGAAAATTTTTGACCAATAGCGGAGGGCTAATAGTGAAATAGGAGTTGAATGGGAGAGATTTCTTTTGTTTGGCCTAATTATGCATCAGTGCGTACACGTCATATCAGGCGTGGAACTTGCGCGGTTTTCCTGACGTCGCTTGACAGACAGGCGAAGTGGGGGGTGGCCCGAAAGAATGTTGAACAATCGTGGAAGGCGAGTGGCGTTTTGTCCTTGGCAGGACAAATCGAAAGCTCTGTATTGTGTTATTGTCCGGTGTCTGGTTGTTTGTACAGCGGCGCTCCAGAGAGGTTCACAGATCGCCGATATAGGAAATGTACGAAGGTCACCTGTCGTGCTCCTCTACAGAACTAAAATAAAAATTGGCCAGATATTTCTGTGTGCCGACCATGCTCCCTTGGAACTTCGCAGTTGACGTCGAACTCGGTTGCTTTGCGTCGATCCAAAACGAAGTTTCCCTGCTTGTGTCGACGGGAAAAGTAAATGGGGAAACTTACACCAAAGTGTCCTGCCCGAATCGGAGCGACGTCATTAGCGACAATGTTTATGCCTGTCTGTTGGGAAAATCTGTTGGGGAAATTAGTTTCTTAACACGGGGGGGCGAGCAAGTGCGTATCTCTTGCGGGAGAGAAATAGACGCGTCACTGCTTGTACTTATATTCGTCAGTTTCGCTTACGAAAATGGGGGAATAGTTCAGTTTCGATAGTAAGAGGGCGGGGAGGGGCTCCCCTAGACCTCCTTTTAAATACTTGTCAGGGTTTGTTTGCGTCATTTTTGGCTGCGTCCGTCGTGTTAGTCGGGGGGGGGGGGGGGGGGGAGAAGGGAAGGTTGAGGGTAGAGGCGTAGTATTAGCCATTTTTAATTTTTAATTTGTGTCATTGATGTGTCGCGTAGGACTAGCAACGTTTATGACTCTCACTAGTGACAGAGATTGCGTACAATTACCTCAATTTACATAAGTCGTGTTTATGAACATACAAAACTAAAGAATAAAAACTACACAAGATGTGTTCCCTACATAAACGCGAGGAAGCCGAACCCACGCTTAACACTGTACACTTGCGCAGAAGGTGTAAACATGGGAGCTTTAATAACAGTCACGTTGATTTGCATGACACTGACACATCTAGGGGAAATTTACGGCTGCTAACGCATTTGGTTGAATAGGTACAAGCACAGGTATTTTGCACATCCCAACTATGCACTCAATAACTAAACTAGTAAAAGAAATATAAATCGAGACGTGAGCATCTATGTAATAGCTACAAATAAAGAAGTTAAGCCGCCACAAATATATGTGCACATTCTCAACCATATTCCAAATATTTACATCCTCCTGTTTCATGCTGTAACATCCCACCACTTTCACGATAAAATCGATTAAAACGCGTCGGTCATTGTCAGTGGCATCTCGGGCTTCTGGCAGTTCTTAGCCTTCAATGATGATGCTCAGGAGCTCATTCACGTGGTTGGGGAGAAGGCGGTTTTCCTTTGACGACAAAACCCGGTTGAGAGCCGAAAAGGAGCGCTCGACGGTGGCTGTGGGGAACGGTAGCAACAAAAGATGACCGACATGTTGCAAACTTCTGAAAAATAGTGACGAAGTGGGGAACAAAGAGAAGGGAAGGTAGAAATGCTGAAGATGTGAAATGCTCATTCAGTCGTCTAAGATGTTCTACTCCACATCTAATTTCCTCCCGTGTTATTCGTTGTGCGGCAAGCCGACTGCTGGAAGGATTTCCTTCCAGTTTACTCTTTCTTGCTTTTGCGACAGGCACACCTTAAAAGATCGCACTGTTCTGGTGAGGTCGACAAGACGCTGCGAAAGGTTGTCTTTGTGCTTGTTTAACTGACGCGTCAGGTTACTCTTGTTCTCGTCTGTTAATACATCGATGAAAGTACCTTCGTGATCGCCTCATCATCATAATTGCCTCCGTGCACATGGTCGTCTCTATCACAGGACACAGATCCACCGCTGTCGTTGTAGTTGCCTGAATGGCATTTAGCCCGGATGGTCGTCGTATTCGCCGTACGTCCTTTCGTGTGGAAGTCGTGGCTTCTTCCCCACAAATGTCCCTCCGCGAACAAGCCCTTCTTCCGGCGTCATTAAATGAGTCCCCGTCGTGTCCAAAAAAAGAAAAAGGCGTTACGAATTAAGGGGGTGCCGTAAGAAAAACGAGGGGCTGCGTAGGCAAATCATTGCCGCAAAGGAAGGCCTCGGATTTCTTTTTTTTTTTTTTTCGATGACCGGGTGTTATTTCACCTGCCCCCAAAACACTCTCCTCGAGCGTTTTTGAATTCCACACTCACCGAAATGCGGTCGCCGCGGCTTGAAATCGAACCTAGGAACCTAGGAGTACGAAGTGTATGATATACTCTGCGAAAGCTATAAATAGCACGTAGATGGAACTTCCACGACTATGAGTGCGCGAAGAGACAGAAGACGGCTGAGGAATACGGGGCGAGCGCTAGGGTTCTTCAGCAGTCTTGTGTCTTTTCGCGCATTCATAGTCATGAGTCTACACCAACTCATGCAGTTCGCCCATTCTGACTCACACGCACTGTTGCTAGTGGCCACTGATCTCAAGTTTATCATATCCTGTAAATAATTCAGGCCCGTGCGCACTAAGCAGTTCGTCCGCTGAAGGAGTCCGTGAGAACAGTTTTCAGTCAATCGCAATAGTGAACGTATACTATTACTACACTCTAATCTTGGTAACCTATAAGTATACCTATAAACATGAGTAACGAATAAAATAACGGTTACTTCGCCCGTCCTTTTGATGTTTTCATTATATTGCTCATGCTAAGGGTTACAATGACGAAACTGAGTGAGACGGGTGCTGCTTATTAGTTACATTGATCTGCTGCCAGCATGTAACCTCTATATTGTAACCTATAGAATTTTAGTAACCTTTAACCGAGACCCCAAGGAGACATTATATAGGGAGGGGAAGTTCGCAATTTACACATTAACAAAGCGCAGGATAATTTACCTGCGTGCACACATGGTTGATCCACTTGATAAGCACTTGTACGGGTGTTCAGTCGCAAATTTTGACTGAGAGCAAATTACTCATTGAGCCTGCAGAGCCACATATAGGAAGTAGGCCGCGGGAAAGGAACATTCTGCAAGAATAATGACGATTCTTGCCGGAAGAACAACCATCGACTGAGCAAGTATTATATACAATTAGCGCTTTTCACAGACCCTACATGTGTCCTGCAGAAATCTATCTCGTTGCCGTCGCATGCCGCTGCCGACACATGCCGCCGCAAGTGTTTTTGTTGTTTCTTATGGGTCTCACATTCACGGATTGGGGAGCCCTTTTGACATACGTTTAGCTTATAACATGATAAAATAATGCTCCTCTGGCACTTCTGCCTTCTTCATGAGGCGAGAAAAAAGAAGCATGGTTATTATTATTATAGGGTAGGAACCTGGACGGGCCTTTTGCCGTGTTTACTCAGTGCGACTTTGGTTGGGTGCATTCATGGAGCAAGCTCAATCGTAGACTGATGTACGAACATTTTCCTCATATTACAGCCATCCAGTGCAATGCGCCGTTGCCTAGAAAGCGTCCAAAGAATTTAAGGAGTGTTGCCCCAACGGAAGATATATTAACTGAGCATTTTAGCAAACAATCTCTGCAGCCGAGGTGCGAATTCGTAGCAAACAAAATGCAATCATTAAAACGCTTGGCACGTTTCTCCCATTATTTTTTGTGCACTCAGCAACGGTACGAGTCAACGTCTGTAACGCGCCACATTTCTCTATATTGTACAGCAGCAACACGGTTGATGCAACGCGCCAATGCATGTCAGCGCAGCAAACCCAGCACGGAAAAGCCGCATACAGCCGCTCCATTACCACGGAGCCGTGTAGACAGATGAAAAGTACAGTTGGCTGAAGTTCTACCACCATGATAGCTATAAAGAATAATTCTGTTTAATGCAGCAGCATTGTTTCCAAGAGCGCACTATGTCCATAAGTTTGTGTTTTTGTTTTACCCTCAAAGAACCTGTTTTCGTTTGAATATGTGCAGCCAGATCAGAATGTCCGAATCGTGCTTCAGTTACTGTACTTCAGTACAGAAGCAGTGGCCATGTTTTTATGTCATCTCTCCGCGTTTCCGTATATAGTTTTAGCATTGCATGACGGGAAGTAGTTGCAAACATGGCGTTGTGAGCTGTGTATGTGTGTGTGTTTTGTTGCTAGTTTCGGCGCCAATTTTGTCAGTGGCAATGGCAGTGACGAACAGAGACTTGTTTGGGATAATGCGCGGCCGCTGCAAAGAGCCATTTTGTGACTGTGAGCGCTTCAGTGTCCTCATTTCGGCGAACATTCGCTGTTACTACTGCGACCACAGCCCTGGATCGCATGGGAAAATAGACGAACTTGGTAAGTGTTCTTGCATTGTACTGGTTTGTCTGTATTCAGCATATAGCTAGGCTGCAGCTTTTCTTTCATTATAGATCAGGGAAGTGCAAAAAAAAAGAGAGAAAGCAAAGGGGTAAGCAGCGATTTGCGCGGAAATGCATCCGTGTTTCTTCCACACTCAAAAACGACACTTTAGGGCTCGTCCACGTTACCGGCACGGCAGGCCGCCGCGCGCCGTTCGCGGG
This sequence comes from Dermacentor andersoni, assembly GCF_023375885.2. NCBI lineage: Eukaryota > Metazoa > Arthropoda > Arachnida > Ixodida > Ixodidae > Dermacentor > Dermacentor andersoni. Next base: position 193,981,326 of record NC_092814.1, read on the forward strand.
CCGCCGTTCGACGGCGGCTTTCCTCGCGAACGGCGAGATTTACTTGCCGTAGATAGGATGTGATCATATGATGTTACCGGGACCCATTTGTGTCGCATCCGTACAGCGAAGTAGCGACCGAGGAGTGGTCGTTCTGGCAACGTCGGCAGCCTTACCGCCGCTCATCGCTCGGCGGCGCCGATATCGTCGCTAGGCCTTTTCCGGTTCACGTCGAAGCGAAGGCTTATGGCTCTTCGGAATGAATCACCGACGCTCACAAGCCGCAATATTTCATACCGTTGCTGTCGCTCTTCGCAATGAAGTCCCCACGAATGAAGTCCCTTCTCTGCTTTGCACAGCAATACAGCTTTTCACCCTTAGATAAACCTGCCTACTTCTGTGAGTGTTTCTTGCAATGTTTACAAGAATGACTCGGGGATTATTAAGCAGATTGACTTGCTAGTCGGAAAGTATTGTAGCAGGTCAAGTGGCGCGGTTTGAAAAGGACGAACTGACTGGCATGTGAAATCTGTTGTAGAGAATAGAGGACGAGAAAGGCTAGAACGTCAGATGATTGTGTCATTGGCTCAGAGCGTCGTGCCGGAACGCGCTGTGCGTCGTTAGAATATTATTCAGTTAGTCTCAGTGATATGTTGCACTTTGTGCCCTAGGAAGTCGAATCTTTTGTGCTGCATATAAGTGGCCACAAAGGGCTGCAGCGTGGACATTGCCATGTCTTGTGGTGGGGCGTCCAAGTACCCATATTTACCGGGGGATGAGGGGAGCACTTGCACCTCCGCTTTGAAAAGAAGAAGGCTGAGCCCCCCCCCCCCCCTTCCACCCGCTTTTGATTCGGTCACTGTTGGCAGGCGTAAAATGGAATCAGCTCGCGCAAAATGGGGTAAATTGTAAATTATTGGAGAGGCCTTTGTCCTGCAGCACATTGGCAAATTCAACAACTGAGGCGAACTTTTGTTTCAGCATAGCAATTATGTCATTAATGGACCTTTATTACATATTCTGTCTTTGAGCTGCAGTGAGCATTGCCTTTCATGCCCCACCACAAGGCATAACAGGTTCTGTCAGTGTGAGCCACCTGCGTGACGCTTTCATGCCCTGTGAGCCAGCATTGCCAAGGAGGCTACCACTGCGCAGATCTCCTCATAGCAAGTTTGAACTTGTACCACTTGCATAGGTGTATTCACCAGGGTCGGGGGAAAGGGGACCATACCTCCTCCCCTTCACTTCTGAAAGCGGGCATTGTCGGCTGCATGCATGCACTCGAGTGCACTCAAAGTGTGGTGTCGTTGGGATGCATCTTTGCTGAAAAGAATGCAGACGTAGACCAAAGTGACCACAATATTCCAGAATAAGCTGAGGTATGCTGGTACAGTGCAGGTGTCCTGAGAAATGAAAGGAACTTGAGTTAGTGCCTCTCTCTGAAGTTGCTTGTCATCCTGACAACTGCAACAACTTTGAAACCAAACGACAGAAATATCTCAATTTACGCACTGTACTTTAGTTCATGCATATATAATGAATTTGATTCTATATTCAGGGTTCATCTTTCTATTACACTTGAATTCGATATGAAACTACTGCTGCTTGAACAGCCCTGCTTTTTTACGACGATTCTCATCAGCTTTCAGATGCAATCATGTGTCCTAATGTGTATAAAATGAAATTGATCTAATTGACTCTAATAGTAAATTTGTTGCTTAGGTTTTCTTGCAAGTAATGTTGGTCTGGACAGATCGTTTATATGTAGTGACGTCAGTATAGTGAACATGAGTGCGTATAAAGAAAAAAAAAGTGCGACGTACATTTTGGCTGGTGGACCATCCTTTGTCAAAGCGAAACGTTCGGAAAATGTACTGTGCAATAACAGTGTGTGGCGTACCATCTTTTTTGCTTTATTATACTACCAGTGCCAGCACGATATATATATATATATATATATATATATATATATATATATATATATATATATTGGTTAATATGCCATTGATGGTGCCGATATGTGGTTTACATCTATGCCGTGGGAGAAGATCTTGTGCATTATCTTGCTTGTTGTGTGACTACTTCTTGCCTTTCATTTACAAGCACTAAAATAATGGGCAAAGATGTCAGAAGATAAATAAGTTCTGCTTATATCCTGGGCTGAATAAACTTTTTTTAAATAGATAGGAAGGCAATTTATTCATTCTTCTTGTGGAGATATTTCTTCCACGAAAACTTTGGTAAGAGATGCGAACTTTTAAGAAAACAACGCAGGGGAACTGGCTCAACCTACACTAGGCTACAGATGCGAGTTTTGAGCGTTAGTTGTTTTCAGTGAGTTAGGAAATCCAAACTACTAAGGCACAGTCAATGCATGTTGACTCTGAGTAACACACCTGCCCGGTTTACTAGTGCCAGCTTTCCTAGCTGACTTCTCTCCTTTTGCCCTTGTTCGTACATCTCTTTGTTTTATTATGTGGGAAAATGCGACATGCATGCCGTGCTCTAAACTACATAAATAAATTTCGGGCAGTGGTTTATGTCATCTTTAATTTCTTTTCATAGATGGAATTGCCAGCTGATGAGCTCCAAGTAACAGCACCTCACATTTACTGCGCTCCTGACAAGATATGTATTTTTGCTGGCAGCCAAGCCGAAGTCATCACTGTCTCCACGTCTGGAATACAACGGGCACTTATTTTTTGCCTTTTGGCATATTATATTAAGAACCTAGAATATCCATTTGCATTTTACCAAATGCTTGCTCTCGAGCAAAAGAGTTGTGCTGCCAGGAGACAAGCTAGTGAAAGGACTGCTTTCTACCCGTCTGAAACCTCTCTTTGCGCTCCTGAGCAGTAAAAATGTAATCTAGGGAGTAGTGCTGTTCGCGCTGCTTTCCATGTTTTTCACCAACTCTGAAGTGAAAGAAAAAAACAACATAGTGTGTGATTTAGTTCAATGCGGTTGGTTAGCTCCAAAGGTGGGAGAGGCTTACACCATGAGCAGCTGTTTTTTTTCACGTCATACATTGTTTACTTCTAGTCACAAGCAGTGCATTTACTTGCTCTGGTCATTTGTTCCTCTCCCTTGTGGTGAAGGCTGGTTAATTTTATTTCATTTGTGTATTCATAGGCCTCAGAATTTCTTATAAACATAGCTTAAGCATTTAATTCACCCACGTAGATGGTTGTTTTGCAAAATGTAATGCACTCTATTTGCCCTTTGCTCAGTGAGCAGATCGGTATATATCTCTGTGCCTGTGCAGAAATCTAGTATTGCAGTTATTAAATAGCATCAATTCTGATGTTGGTCATTTCACACAGTTGTGCTTCAGTGACTGTGTATGGGAGGTCTCATGGATGGTATTTTTGTATCAGACCTTGTTGAACAAAAAACTTGTAATAAAGAATTTCGTACCTGAGAGTACTCCAACTTATTTCTCGAGAACATTCACAGAATATTAAACGGAACAGCTTATTACAAAGGCTAGGTGCATAGTTAGGAAGTGAAATAATGACATTGCCTTCAACTACATTAAAACAACTCATTGTCACAATATTATTGCCAGCAGCGCTTTGCAGTATGCTTTTGCTCACCTGAACTAAATTATTATGGCCAATCTACAATACTCATGCATATGTTGCTTCCCCAAGTGTTTTTCTTCATTGAGTGTACTTCAAGTAATTTTGTGCCTTTGGAAAATGGATTTTTAATAAATAGCGGCTTTTCTGCACAAGTATGTAATACTCTAGGAACTGAAGGTATTTTTGGCTTCCACATATTTTAGAGGGACATTAACTCAGAGGCAGTATATGTTAGAAACTTACAGCTGAGTTATATTGGCAGTCAAGCAGGAACTGTCCCCCAAAGGCTATGGTAAATTTAGGGGTTACTTCGGCTATTGATTTAGATGTCTTTATTGTGATTACGCTGTATTGTTATAGCTAACCTATAAAATCTATCATGGCGTTATGATTCAAAATGTTCTGTATCTCGAATAGGGCCAACATTGTGATGCCTGTCAGTTGCCTCTGATTTCTTCTCGCCACAGATTGTCATGTAGAAGTTTGAATTATGGGACTGAAAGAAAAATGTTTGGGTCGATACCAATCCGAGCAAATTACATGCTCTCTTTAAAGCTTTAATGAAATTCATTGACAGTGAAAGTCTCTTCTTTTATAGTCCCACAATTTAAACACCAGCATAACTATAATCTGAGGTGAGAACATAGCCAGCTGGCAGGCATGACAATATCGCCCCAATTCGAGATGGCAATATCTTGTAGTGGGAACAGTGCAAATTTTCTAGTTTGGCTATAAAAATAGAATGCAATCAAAAAGAAAATATCCGTATAAGTTACTGAAGTAACCCCTAAATTTAACACATCCTTTAGAGGTTACATTTGCTTTTAGAAAATAAAGGACTACGGCGTAACCTCTAAAGCTGCATATTTTCAAGGGTAACAATGTACCTTTTATATTATATTGGTTACAATGTACCTTGTAATATAATGGTTACAACGTACCTTATATTTTGTTTTAGTTACAATGTAACTTATAATACATTAGTTACAATGTACCTTATAAATGCGAATTTGTGCCCCTATACTAAGGGTTACCCAGCTAAGGGTGTACGGCGTAACCTCTAAAGCTGCATATTTTCAAGGGTGACAATGTACCTTTTATTTTATATTGGTTACAATGTACCTTGTAATATAATGGTTACAACGTACCTTATATTTTGTATTAGTTACAATGTAACTTATAATATATTAGTTACAATGTACCTTATAAATGCGAATTTGTGCACCTATACTAAGGGTTACCCAGCTAAGGGTGTAGGAATGTGCGAATAGCAGTTTTTGACTATGCCATTTGTTCGCAAACTCAGGGCTCTGCGGAGCACACGCGGTCATACATTATCATTTAAAGTTTAGAAAGTCAGCCTTATGGGCCAATTAACCTATTTGTATATATTCGTAACAATTCAGAAATGCGTTTCGTCTGCGGCCGATAGCAGAGCGAAAAAAAAGAAAGAACAATTTCTGTCTAGTTCGAATGGTTGCGCCTTATGGTGTCACTTTTATATCAAGCTTGTTTCAGTGAAACGTATTCAGATTTGATCGGATGAGAGGACACAGGCGCTGCATCTTTAAGTATACAAAACACGGTGGCATGGCTACTTGTTAGAGAAAGAAAAGGAAAGGAAAGAAGGAAACGCCAGCGCCGGTCCGGTGGCCTCATTTCGACGAGGGGCTCCGTCAAAGGCCGTGTTCCTGTGTCGCGCCGGGCCGCTCGGGGCTCTAGCCCTCCTCCGTCTTCAATCTTTCGTGCTTGTGGGCGGCGGTATGGTAAGGCATACGACACGCAGGTGCCGTGTATGCACGCAGCTGCGCGCGCGGCATTCGATATCGGCTCGCTGTTCAAAACAACTCCTGCGAGCATACATACCATACCGCGGACCTGCCAGCTGTGTCGTCCATAGCGAGGCAGTCACGAGGGAGGAAATGCACGAGTCGGGAGCTATGCAGCGAGCGTCGTGCGGTATCGCGTATAGCCGTGAACGCCAGCTGTGGCGCCAAACGGCGGCGACGCTACACCGCTTCGCTGCTCTTCCTCCCAGTCCTCGCTGTCGCGCTCCTCCTCTCGCCGTATAGCGGAGCATGGTGCCAACGTGAAGCGCGCTGTACCTGCGAAGCGCCGTTTGTCATGGCTGCTTGGGCGGGCAGTAGAGCATGCGTACACGTTGCTGCTTGCGAACTCTCCAACGGTTTGTTTTTCTGGTCTACCATAACTGACAGCGTCCGTGTCTACATCGGCAGATTGCCGCGTGCTAAAAATCATAGCTAATAACCCAGCGTACTTACTACGGGACAGAGGTTAATAGCAAGTACATCTTAAGAACGAATAGCTCAGTCAATGTGGGTCCCGGGACCGAATACACAAAGCTTTTCGTTCGTATACAACCTCTACCTGCCACTATATATATCCGGCAGTATTGGCTAATAATATATGCGCATTATCACGGTTGGCGGGCATCTCTACTTCAGAGATGCTTTAGCGTAAGAATTTTATTGTCAATACAGCTCTAGCACACTGGGCCCGTATTAAAGAAACTTATATTGATACCACGCACTGTAGAAATCAATGTTGTGCGAGGCAATTTGCCGGTAGCTTGCTATCCAACATTGCTTGGGGTTCTGCAAAGCGCTAACCAGATGGACGAACGTGTTTATGGCGGCGAGCAATGTGTGTGGGAAGACAGGAGAAAGTCGACGACAACAGCGACGACGGCAGTGTTACTGCGACGACAATGGCATGACGACTGTATTTCTTTTTAAATTCCGACGAAGAAAGGTTACAACCATTTTCGTTACCCGATCCTGAAGGTGGCACAATGTCGCCCAGCGCATACGTAGCGCTGCGTACTACAAGCAAAGTACTGGGACATGTGGGCCAATGCCGCAGGCAGGGTTGCTGTCTAACACAGCGTCTCAAAGCACTAGCTGCTCCAGCGGAAGATTGGGAGAAACTGGCATGCTCTCTCTTTCGTAAGCAACTTGTTGCTATGCGACGCGACCTTCATGAAACGCAATCGTAAGGTTGGCCGTTATTCACTCGTTCCATTCATGCGTTTGTGGCTTAAAGGAAGCTAGTGTGCACTCGTGCTTACACGTGTACGTGCACAAAGCAACCGGCTCATTCTGTTTACTATGTTAAAAACCATTTTTCATGACCATAACACAGAGATTAAGATACACGTTCGTCTGTTGAATTACCATATTTAATGCTCAATCCTGGATTTTCGTGTTATCTCGAGCCATTCAAAATGCATTTAATGGTTGCTTTTCGTCAACTGTAATGACACAAGGGTCTACTTAATGTCAATTTTATCTAAAGCTGATGGAAAGATATGATTAAACACTTCCATACAGTTCTGCATGTATCTGGCTTCAAAACCGTGATGAATAGTTTTCGCAGTGGCAAGGATTGAAGGCAACATGCGATACAATCTACAAAAAGTTTACATTCATTCGTTACGGCCATCAACCAGCCACGCTGTAGATGTAGTGAAGCGTTGCGGCCGTAATCTACAGGGCGTTTCTTCTAGACAATGTATCTCTTTAACAAATGGGCTATGAGCCTAGCGAAATCGATGTTATTGCAGAGGAGTTGCTGGGCGAGGAGGACATACTTTGCCGTGAATAACGTAAGTCCTAGAAACATAATTAACAAAAAAATGTGTCAATTAACTTTTTCATCAGAACCTTGAGGACAGTTGCTTAGGTAGCGAACTTGGAGGCAATCACATTTTAATGCAGTCCCATTTTTCGCAGCTTCGAAATAGCGCCTGATTCGAGATATCCATTTCAACTTTCAACGCCCATCGAGGCAATATCGAAACTGAGTGCGCCGGGAGTTTAGAAAAGACAGCCCCGCTGTCACGTCAGACGGAAACGTGTCGCGATGAAAAGCGCATGCCGTTCTTTCTCTCTCTCTTTTTTTTTTTAATTACGGGCTTTTACGTGCCAAAACAACCTTCTGATTATGAGGCACGCCGTAGTAGGAGACTCCATAGAAATTTGGACCGAATGGGGTTCTTTAACGTGCAGTTAAATGTAAGTACACGGGTGTTTTCGCATTTCGCCCGCATCGAAATGCGGCTGCCATGCATGGCGTTTGCTCGCGCATCATCATGATGCGATGAGCCAGCGTTTATATGCAGCTCATCAGCCCTCGCCGGACACTATCGGCATGTGATGCGACAAGTGGCGCATGCAATGCATCGCATCGCATTTCTAGCGCATCACATTCATGTAAACGGCAGCAATGCACTCGGAGGGCGAATCACATTGATGCGACAGGAGAGGGTAGTTCGAGACGGGGTAAGTCGCCTCGCGCGCTACATGCAAACGCTGGTGTGTCTTAGTGAGGGAGAGTGCCGGCTACCGCCTCATGTGATCTGCTACATTCACCGCTATTATTCAAATCACCGGAAACAGGTTATTCCAGCAGGTTTTGGACGAGGGCCGATGCGCCACATGTAAACGCGGTCGCACAGTAATTAACGTGATGCACTAAAGAATGCGACACGTTAATGTCGCATTCATGTAAACCTAGCACGTACGAAACGAGCTTGCGGCTGTTTTTAGCGCTTCTCCGCCTGTGAGCGGAGAAGCGCGAACGTAAAGTATATCGCATTCGCTTTCTTCCTCTTCACGATATGTACTAGATAGCTGCATGAATTTCTTGGAGCTGACTTCGCCCACTTAATGTATACATCCGGATGGCGCATTAGGCCGATTCGTGCTCTCAGCGCATTCTCTTGGTTTGAACGCGAGGCGAAATAAAAAGAAAAGGAAGAAAGAACAGTAGGATGCGCTACTATCTCATTTATGCAAGAATGACCAGGGACACAATAAAAAAGCGGTGCAAAGCGTCCAAAGAACTCTCAGGAGCAAAAAGAAAAAAAGAAAGAGAGCGCAGTGCGCAATGGAAAATGGACAAAAAACGGGAGACATAACGGCGCAAGAAATTGGAAGATATCACACTAAAGTGAAAAGCGCTAGTAAGCTTCCAGAACGAACGACAAAAGGACACATATGACATCTGGACAAGCGCAAAGTGACAACCTTAGCTCTTCTGGAAGTTCATATACTGGTTCACGGGGGAAAATATAAGAAGCTCAAATAAGAAATACGCGATAAAAGAACAATGCAGCGCCAAGACAATTCTGAAACCATGTCAAATCATTCGATAGAAAGGATGAAGCACACCGCCTAGTATTGGTGCCAAAAAACGCGCGCTCGCCAAGAACAAAATAAAAACAAAGAACACACGTTTCGGACCCCGTACGGGTCCCTTGATCAAAATGAAGATGTAAGCATGGGCGAGCGGCTATTTGTGGGTGAAGTGGCGCAGAGTTCGGGTTTATATCTCGGGAAGATTACCCCGCGCCCTGTTTATTGTGTGTCTAGTTGATTGGATGTAAAATGATTCTAAAAGCAAAAGTTAACGGGCAGATAAATGTTTCTCTTTTGCGATGATGGCTGCCGAGTGTCAATTATGTGTCCGGTTAGCTCGTGATGTTCCGCCAGGGCATTCGCGGCTGTGTGGCCCTTGGCGACGTCATTCATGTGTTCGAGACGGTTCGAAACATTCATGTTCGAAACACATGAATGACGTCGCCAAGGGCCACACAGCCGCGAACGCCCTGGTGGAACATCACGAACTAACCGGACACGTCATTGACTGGGACTCAGCAGCCATCATGGCAAAAGAGAAACACTTATCTGCCCGTTTGCTTTTAGAATCATTTTACATCCAATCACTAGACACACGATAAACAGGACGCGGAGTAATCTTCCCGAGATATAAACCCGAACTCTGCGCCACCTCACCCACAAATAGCCGCTCGCCCATGCTTACATCTTCATTGTGATCAAGGGACCCGTACGGGGCCCGAAACGTCTGCTCTTTATTTTTCTTTTATTCTTGGTGAGCGCGCGTTTTTTGGCACCAATATGCTTCCTCGCCAGACGGGTTTTCAACGGACACTTGACTAGACCGCCTAGTATTATATCCAGGATTGAGTCGAAAACAATTTAATAGGGCAAGACGTCCTGGGTTACCGTGAATAGTGTTGCAGGAAAGCAGCAGGTGCACAGATGTAATCTTGCGTGTATTTACGTAAGATAGAAGTAGATGTAGATGTCGATCCTTGTGATCTTCTGGCACGTACAAACTCTAGGGGATTGGCCAAGAATCAGGTACGTTATAGTAAAGTGTAAAATGAGTTAAAACTTTATAATAAGTAAGCTATAATCGAAAGATAGAGATTGTAGAATCACCATGATTTTAGGAAACTGAAAATTCTACCATGACCATGCAGTAAAAACAATTCAAGTTCAATTTTGGTGAAAGAAGAAGAGGCTAAAGATTTTGTACTCAAGAGTTTAAATCTCATTGATCCGAAACGAAAATTTTGGATGGCAGTGCTAACCTTCCCGCCTCTGTGCCAAGTGTAGAGGCACCCAAAGAAAGCACATTTCGAGCAGTTAAATCTAATCCAAGAAGTCGAAGGGGTGTTTCTGAGGTTCGTTTTCTTAAGCTAATAAATCGTCGACAAGAAATTTTAAAAAACGTTTTATGGTTTCATCTTTCCCTAGACGCATGACAAATCCGTGAGTGTGCGAGACCACCCCTATAAAAACAAAAATCTAAGGTATGTGACAGCGAAGCCTACTAATAGTTATTTCAATTTTTCTCGATTGGCAAGGAGTGCTTTTCCAGGGGTACAATAAGTTTTTAAAATCCGAGAAATTTGTCAGAGATGGCACAGAGAATTCTCGCATTATCAATTGCCTCCGAAATCTTCGAGCTACGATCAAGGCTGATGTAGGGAGAATCTGAATGGCTGGGCCAGCTAGCGGCGCTTTCGCCAATGAATCAGCCGTTTCAATTAGAACTATAAACCTGTAAGCCCAAGTACCCAGACTAAATGGATATTAGTCAAGTGTTGAAGTACTAAGGATTTAAACACCCGCAGAATCCGAGATTCATTAGGTGCTAGCTGTGAGTGAAGTACACAAGGACAAAGAATCAGTTACAATGACTACATATTCTATTGTTGGGCTCAATTTACGAAGGGCCAGTACTACTGCTAAACATTCTCCAAGAAATATTGGTACAAAATCTGGAAGCCACAAAGAAAATGAACAATCGAGAATAGGGCTGAATATACCAATATATACCCCATTTTTTCTTGGTTCTGCGTGGCATCAGTCGCTATGACTATATTTGTTTGTGATCTTATGAAATAATCCTGTAAAGTAGCACTTAACACTCGCTAAGGTAGGTGTTTTGCATTGCTTGGAAAAATATCGTCAAATTGTATGTTAAGAAAATTTTCCCCGTCACAAATGGGCTTTACCTCTCTGATCCTAACGTTCAACGAACCGAGAAGAGTTTGTACAAAATTAACTTGAGGAGAGGGGAATCGAGACCAATGTGCATCGACTATAAGCTGAGAAATGAACACGGTTTGGCAACGTCTTATTGGTGATTCGTGCGCCCTTAAAATGTTTGTACCACGAGCACACTAACTCGAGTTAAAGAGAAGAAATTCTTGCTTCTAGATACAAAATAGTATTTGCTACAAATTTAGGCAGCCCTAAGGATAGCCCTAATGCCTTCTTTTCTAGAAGAATAAGGGGGCGAAGCTTATAGGCAGGCGCCCCAGAGTACAGTACACAGCCGCATTCCAGAACAGGGCGTACATACATACGGCATATAGATAACAAGGTGGCCCTGCACATCTCTGATCGACTGTTGCTCAGTCTATGCAACAAACCCACCGCTCGTACGCCCGTAGTCTTAGCTGCAATATAATCTATGTGCGCACGGAATGAAAGAGAGCTGTCGTATATAACACCAAGATACTTAACAGCGTCTATTTGTGAAATGAAACCGAGCTGGTACGACTGAGATATATGTACTGGGTCCTTCAGAGGAAATACGAGCATTGAGCACTCGTTCACGTTTAGAGCCAGACGAATGAAATTTAGCCAAGCTTCTATAACAGATAAATACCGTTACAGATTTCGTAAAGTGTTTGAATATCCTTTGCCGATGAGAAGAATGCAATGTCATACGCATACACGTAATTGCACACGTCCTCTTGGTATGGAATGGAGCTCAGTAAAATGTTGAATGAAACCGCAGATAGCACTGAGCCCTGTGGAACTCCTTTCGTGTGTCTATATATATATACTCGATGAAAAGCCGTTCCGGAAGCAATAAAATTCTATGCCAATTAAAGATTGCGTAATTCATTCTTGCAAATATTTGGGGAACTTAAGTTCTCGCAGCCGGCTTACCGATGTCTCGTGTTCGACGCTGTCATATGCCTTGGTGATATTAAGCGTAACCAATGCCGCATACTGACCTTGGCGCCGTGCAAATTGTGTACGACTTTCCAGGTCAATATGCGCCTGCCATATGGAGCACCCCGGCCTGAATCCAATTTAACGTGGACTAAGAAGCATTCTTATAATAATAATATTCATAACGCAAGCATATAAGGCTCTTTCTATCAACTTTACAAAATTTGATGTAAGGGCGATTGGTCTAATGTTGTCTAGGGTATAACCCTCCTCCGTTTTTTTTTTGTTTTTTTTTGGGGGGGGGGGGGGTAACGGTATAATCTTTGCAATCTTCCATTCCGGTGGAATCCAAGTTTCTCTGACTGAATAATTTATAATGCTTAGTAGATTGTCTTGCGACTCTTCATATAAATTTTTTAACATAGCCGAGGTGACTCCATCAGGGCCTGGAGCCGCAGTCGGAATTTTCTGTAAGACATATGACAATTCACCTACAGATATTTCCGTAAAATCCTCATCAATATGCGAAATAAATGTAGGGGATGGACATTAGAAGAGAAGCGATGCTCCAGCCCTTAAGCTAGAACTTCCAATGACTCTATCATGTCATGTGGGGATAAAACTCTAGATTCGACGTCTACCGGCAACGGAATCATTTTCTGTATCTAAGAAACCCGAATAGCGCTCGTTTGTTATTCGGTTTTGTAAGAAAATCAAAATGCTTTATGTCGTATTCATCTTTTGCTTTTGATACAGGATATTTAAATGTAGCTGCAACAAATTTATGGTCTGACCAATTTTTCTGGCACTGGTTATGTAACAATTTCTTCCAGGCGGCTTTTCTTCTTATATAATCCCGAGTCATCATTAAACCAGTGCGAAGGGGATTTATCTTTAACTGAGTGAACCTCAAATTCAGCTTTTCTGCGGGAGTACTTTAAGAGTGAACAAAGGATTAATGCTGTTTTTTTTAGAATTCGCTTCCAATGATGATCGCAAATTACTTTGGAATTTACTGTAATTTATGTACAGTCGCGGACAGAATATTACGGACCATGAAATCTAAGAAAAAGCTGAATATCTCCGCAACCTCACAACGCAATCTGGTATTTGCATTTTGGACCTCGACTAGAATATGCTAACAACGTTGTCGTGGGCAGTTTTACTGGTTACTGCTACAGGCTGCTCGGGAATTGAACGTTTTCGGAGATCCCGTGGTCCATTTTATTCTGTCCGCGACTGTACGTTCACGCATGAAACACTAAGAACCGTTACCGGGCACATAATCTCAAAAATCACCGGAATGTGGTCACTATTTGTGGCATAGCCAACAGTCGACCAACGGGATACGCAAAGACCTGAAGCTGAGAAAGTCAAATCTAGAGCAGAAGTAGCTAAACCTCTAACAAAAGTAGGATGACCTGAATTCTGACATAAGAGATTATTGTCCTTAAACCAATGCCACAGTCTAGTACCACGCGGATCTGTTCTTGAGCCCCGTGTGACATGATGGGAGTTGAAATCAACCGCAAATATGAGATCATTTCCGCTAATAGAAATGACACTATCCAGAGGCCGTGTGTCGTGAATCCCTGAAGGATAGTATATATTGGCGATGAAAAATGAATGACATAAAGGTAAATTTAAGGCTATTACTAGAATTTCGAATTCAGGGGACAGCAGTTTCAGTGCTATCATTGCTTTGTGGCAAATTCTGGATGAAACTAATGTAAGTAATCCACCACATCGTGTAGACCGATCTAAGCGACAAGAGTGATAATTTCTGAGCTGAAAATTTTTCTCTAAGGCTAGCCAAGTTTCTTGTAAAATGATTATATTAGGTTCTAATTGAACAGTGAGACACGACAAATCTGTGGAAGCTGCAAAAATGGAACGACAGTTCCACTGTAATACTTTTAAAGAACCTATGGTGGAGATAGTATTGCGCTAGCAACAACCATCTCCAAAATAAGGTCCTTGAGGACCTTATTAGGCGGAGACGTTTTGGTTTTTATTCTGGGGCGACATGGAAGAAGCACGGTTTAATGGTGACCGGCTATGTTTTTGAGCTCGAGCATCGAGTTCAATGTCAGTAGTGACGTGCAAGTCCAAAGTGTGTGTTTGGTCAGAACTCGCTGAAGATTTAGGTGTCTCACGGCTGTCATCTGAGAGAAACAAGCTTCATTTATTGATGTTGTTTACTTCTGTTGGAATTGGTAGGTTCGAAGCTAGAGGAGGATGAGATGGAGTGCTATTTACCAAGTTAGCCATCTGAGTATTTATAAGCTGGCATAAACATTCTGAGAGGATGGCGACTAACCGATCCATCGCTTTTGTCATTGCCTTTTCCACAGAAGCTTCAACTGTCTGCGCAAAGGTCGTATCCGCGAATGAAGATTGGTGAGCGGTAACTACGGCGTATCCATGTGACATCTTGACAATCGCCATAGCGTCTCTCCTAGAGTACCTCCTCTTGTCAATAATTTCTAACACTTGTGTTTCTTGCACACGAACTAGACAATCTACATAGTCCACTGTGTGCGCACCTCCACCGAGGCAGCACCTGTCATTTTGGGCAATGCAGTCAGTATTAGAGTGGCCCTTTCCACATATGCAACAGCGCAATCTAGATTTGCATCTACCTGCACTATGTCCGAATCTCCAGCAATTTCGGCATTGTAGGGGACCTGAAGCGAGAGGTTCAACCCTAAAAACAAGATACCATGCTTTGATTTCTGATGGAGCGATGACCAGCAAAGGTCGCTATAACCGATTAAGTGGGGACACTTATATTATCCACAATGCCATTACAGCGCTAAATCGCTACTACTCCGGCCATGGCTAGCTTCTACAGTGTTTCAGATGGGGTTAGTTGAGAGTCAACTTCGCGCACAAGTCTCTTGGTGCATGCAAGATGTAGTGGTATAAACGAATTCGCCGGGACAAAGCCAAATGGCGAGCACTTCAGTAGATCCGCTACGCAAGCCTGGTCTGGCGACCTGCACACTATGCCACCGCGACCGAACTGCCGGACATCGGTGATATTCTGGTAGTGAGGTGTCACAGCATGAAGTTGCTCCTGGATTGCTTTGGGGTTATTTAATCACCTTGAGCCATTACACAAGGGCACCAGCGCGACGGGAATGCTGCTAATGTCGCTGCGGTGAACGGTTTCCAATGGTAATGCATCGAGTTTGAGAGGGGCCATCCAGGCGGAACGCCCCTGCCTCGGAGAGTTCATGGACATCACTGCGGCCTCTCATGTATCACTGCAAATAAAACTGATTCAAGCTTTAATCGGAAAGGAATGAAAACAGGAACCAAAATTAACCAAATACTACCCGATACTTAACCAATCCCGCTCAGAGAAAGGCCAAAGAAAGCAGAAGCTGGCAGCCAAGGCGTCGAACGGCAGCATTCGATGGCGCAGGGGATGCGACCTACAAGAAATATCGTCTAATCAGTGGCTACACTATTCGTCGTCGTCAGCTAAAGTCAGCTGCTTCGTTCTCTTCACTGCAACACCACCTCCCGGCGGGGGTAGCTGCGTCGCCGTGGAGGTTATGGAACAGCACTTCAGGCAGGTACGTGGGGCTTGAGTCTGGTGACGTGAACAAGATGGTTACTCTGGCAGGCAATGAAGACTCACCTGCCGGTGCAATCTCGCACATTACGTGAGGAAGTTGGCACAAGATCTGGTACGGACCAGAGCAACCAGAAAGAATGCAGTTTTTCGGGCGGGCCGACCCAACGCTAGGGGTATCCAGAGGAGTATAAGAGAACCAGGAGAAAAATGGGCGTCTTGGTGTCGACGACTGTGACAGCACTTTCGGGCAGCTTGCAAGAGAGTGAGGCGATGAAGGACGATTTGTGCAGTCCACTTGTTTCCTCTGATGGAAATATATGAAATGGGCTAAGGAAGTCGAGCCGCACACGGAAGAATGGCTCCGTGGGGGCTTCAGTAGGTTGACGGAAACCGGCAGGGGCAAAGCAGAGGTCTTCCGGCGCTTGCAGAGATCATAAGAAGCGACATAATGGCGCACAGAGCGATAAATACCGCGCCAGAAAAAGCGGTACCTCACACGGTCATGTGCACGGGATACGGCCAGGTGCCCAGCGGTAGAGGTGTCGTGAAGTTGCTAGAGCACGGCGAGTCGGAGGTGGCCT
Organism: Dermacentor andersoni; assembly: GCF_023375885.2. NCBI lineage: Eukaryota > Metazoa > Arthropoda > Arachnida > Ixodida > Ixodidae > Dermacentor > Dermacentor andersoni. Next base: position 193,997,356 of record NC_092814.1, read on the forward strand.
TGGGAGGAGTATCAGAAGCTCAGGATCATCAGGATGAACACCGCGGTCCACCATCTAGAGTGAGCATCTCGAGGGGTCAGTGGGCGCGGAGATTAGGTCGTCTATAAGGTTGCGAATGACAGAATCGCAGCCTTGTTCATCGCCGATATGGAGCAAGTCTGAAAGGGACAGACTGCAGATGTCCAGACAGACAGCATCTGCGACATCCAGTAGATCCACAGTATGGTGGGACATTCAGTTAGCGTAAGGTGAAAGGGCACATATTTACACACGAAGAAGTTGTATTCTTGTCGATGCCCTCGGGTTAGGGAGAAACCCCTTCCAAGCGCTGAGGCTCCACAATGACCGAGCACCTGGCCGGGAGCGCGCTTGTAGCTATTTTGCCAGTAGGTACGCGGCAGCAGCTCTAGTCGGCCTCCCAAAGCCATGGCGGAGGCTCTACATACAACAAGCCCGTCTGTGGTTCACCAAGGGGCGCCCAGAGAGTACGCCTAGAAATATCAATAGGGCCTCCTTCGAGATGAGAACGCCCGCAAGTAACTGAGCACCAGGCCGAGGAACATCTCCACCCATTACAAAAATGGGGGGGGGGGAGCTTCCCGTGGCACAGGGATTCAAATCGAGTATTGCCCGCCGACACCGACGCCGACGACACCGGCTTTTCTGCGACACGAGCTCCTTAACGCTGTCGCGTTAAAATGTGGCTATGGTGATCTGGACTGGGACATCACAAAGACGGAAGGTACAACTGAGCAACCGTAAGTTCCACACCCAAATTTAAGCCTACTCCGCGACATCTCACGAATCGGGACAATTGGTGAAATTGAACAAAAGGCAGAGTCATGGGCATCATACATGGAACGACTGGAGTCGTTCTTCGTGGCTTACACCGTACAAACAAGTAAAGCAAGCCAGTGTTCATCTTGCTGGGTTGTCGGACGCGAAACGTACGGGCTAGCGCCTAACCTGACAGCTCCAGACAAGCAAGCTATCGTCAGCAAGCAAGACATATAAGCAACTTCTGCAATTGGGGTAATGGCATGTTGAGCCAAGATTCAATGTGGCCTTGGAGAGTCCCAAATTTTACCACAGGAAGCAGCTCGGAAACGAAATCATAGTGGGCTGCGCAGCCGAGCTGAAAGGAGGATCATTGAAATGTAACTTTGGGGACTCTCTGGATACCAGCCTTCGAGGCAAATTTGTCGAAGGCGTAAGAGATACCAGAATTCTCTAAAAGCTTCTGGCGAAACCTCGATTGACCTTAAATTGGCAGTGAACTTCGCGACAGAACATGAACTGGCCATAAAAGACGCCAAGGGGATACGGCGAGAGAATTCGCAGCACATAAATCGCGTGCGAGAAAGCAATCCCAGTAAGAAAAATCTAATAAAGGAAGAAGCTTTGGATCTATTTGGGTTTTTCAAATGGTACCATTTGACTACAAATGGATTTCAAATGGTTTAAGCGAAAACCAATTGGTTTTGTGTAAACCAGTTGAATTGTCCAATTGGGTTCGCGAAACCAATTGGGGTGTTCCATTGGCTCTTCAAGTTTCAATTTGAGTAACAGGACATTTGTGCTTTCGAGGTTCCCAATCGGGCCGTGAAAATATTCATTGGCAGGTTCATTAACAAAAGTGTTCGTGCAAGATACGTTCTGAGAGCGTAAGAAATTAAACATACGTTGCCTTGAAAAGCTTTCTGCGACATTATTTTAACGAGACTATTTCGATGTAAAGTAATATTTTTGCTGAATTTGTGCGTCGTTATATCTCGTCGACTGCTCTTCGTTATATGGAGGTATGTACAACTGATAAATTATCTTTGCTGAATATGTCTGAATGCGTGTTGCACGGAAAAAGATGTTAGGCTATGCCTATAGAGAACACTGTGCTTGCCTGTTGTTCTTCATTAGACATTGCAAGCCGCCTGGAGCTTCGCGAGGTGCGGAAACCATTTGAAGGGGCACTGTTCAATTGCAAAAAACACTGCGAGCGCTGTTTTCCCCGCGTTGACAGTCCCCCACTACGGCGGGACTCATAATCAGATTGTGGTTCTGGCACGTAAAATCCCAAAATTTAATTCTTGGGGGTCCATCATTAAAGGGGACGCTGGGACTCGTAGCCTCCGTTGGGTGCCTTTTTTTTTTTTTTTTGAAGTGCACTGGTTTTCTAACTCAATGTTTAAGCCTTCACCGACGAGGCAGTCGCTGTGTTAAAGGCTTCTTGCGTTTTCGAATCAATGAGTCGTCTTGAAGGTCCTGGCTTTTGATTATTCAACCTTTGAGGCCAGAATATCTTCTACAACTGATGTCACGAGGATGTAGAGCCACCAAGGAGATTTGAACGAAACCTCTTCTTTTTTGTTTTCTATTTATTTGCACTGCTGATACGAGGGCGAATCAGAAAGTCTTTCATTCATTCAAATAACTTTATTAAGGGCCTTGCAATTTGGTGGGGTGGGCCTGAACCCCGCCTAGGTTTTGGCCAAGGGTTGTTGGCCCTTGACGGCTTCCTCGGCTCGCTGGACGGCCCAGAGTTGGTGCTGCAAGTCCGAGCTGAGCAACGCAGACTCCCAGTGCGCGCGGAGGCTGTCGCTGTTTGAGGCTGCATCCCCGTTATTGTGTATTACACCCGTACGTTCCCATAGGATGTTCTATAAGGTGGCTCCAGAATAACAATGTCTGCACTTGTCAGTCGTGTATAAATCTGGGTGTATTAGGTGCATGACAGCTGGACTCGGATAGGATCTGGTTTGCAACTGCCGCCAATTTTGGGTGCAGCGGCGGGAATGTGCGCGTCTGCAATCTGTGGTGTGGTGTAATTTCCTGAAATCTGGTCATTCGATCTTCCCGCTGCCACTCGTCGGTAGTCGGTGAGGCGGGGCTAACCGAGGCTCGGTCCGTGAGCTCTCGAGCCATGCGGTGCGCCGCCTCATTGCTACCGTCTGGTAGTGTGTGAGCGGGTGTCCAGATAAGATCGACACTGTTGTGGTGGTTATTAGCTAATTTTAGGAGTCGTAGTGCTTCTGAGGAGATTCGACCGTTGGCGAAGTTTCATATCGCCATCTGCGAATCGCTGATGATTATGTACGATTGTGTTTGTTCTATGGCTAACGCGATAGCTATTTCTTCTGCGGTTTCTGCGTGTAGCGTGTTGACTGTAGCGCTCTTCGTGCATTTCCCCTCGTAATTTATCACCACTGCTGTGTAGGCGCGCTTGTATCTGTATTTAGCTGCGTCTACAAATGTGGTGTCCTTGCTGTTACCGAATTTCTTCTGTATATCGCGTGCTCTGCTTTCCCGTCAACACTGATGGTGGGTGGGATGCCAATTCTTCAGTAGTGGAGGGACGGTTATGATGTCTCTGATGTGTCTTGGCATATCTACTTTGACGCCATGTTGGGTATGATACCCTATACCTAGGCGATACAATGTTTGCCTACCTGTTTTAGTTTTGGACAGACGTTCGTATTGTGCTATGCGTTGTGACTCGATTAGCTCATCCAGTATATTGTGTAGACCTAGCTGCAGTAGTCTATCGTTGCTGGTGGTGATGGAGAGTCCGATTGCTTGCTTGTATATTTTTCTGATTAAGCAGTCTAATTTGTATTTTTCTGACGGGTACCATCGTAGGTACGATGCCACGTATACTATTCTGCTTTTTACAAACGCTTGAACTAGTCTAAGGAGATTGCCTTGTTTCATTCCACTATGTTTGTTGGCTATTCGTTTAAGTAGCCGCATGATTTGAGATGTTATATTGTCTAATTTGCGTATGGTCTCTCCATTGTAGCCGTTACTTTGGATGATGAAGCCCAACACTCTGATCTTGTCAACCTTGTGTATGGGCGTACCATCTGCCGTAGTTAGGGGAATTTGCCCATATTTTTTAGGTCAAATTACAGCTGTAAATGTGAAGTCAACATATCCATTCCCAGCGATGGACCTTTCTTGGACCGGCCCGGCCTTATCTGCCGGTAGCTCTGCGGTACGGCGCTGCTGTCAGTTGTTGAAGATGACGGTTGTGCTTCACACGCTCACGGATTACGAGGAACGAAGTGTGATTCTTTTCTATGGAGCAAGGGGCGAATTCCCATCGAAATCCACAGGGAAGTGCAACCCACGTATGGGGAAAGGTGTCTCGCTTTGAGAAGTGTGAGGTGGTGGCATTGTGAGTTCGCAAAAGGCCGTGAAGACTTGCCTGACAATTAGCGTTCGAGGAGGGCCGCGTGCGTTGCTGAGTGACGACACAGGGGCATCTCAAATTTAGTGCTGCTATGGGACAAATGTCTGAACCAGTGTGGAAAAATAGTGTAAGGTACGTAGAATAAATAGCACGTATATTTGTAACTACCCGTATGTACCTTATTTTGGCTAATAAAATATAGGGGCAATGACTTTCTGATTCATCGTCGTATATCGAACATTTGGCGACGGCGAATCGTGTAATATGCTATCTAAAGGCTATGAGGCGTTGTCGTTGTTACGGCATTGTTGGCAGTGACTCCGTCAATGATTTGGGCTTCGTTTTCCACCATGTTTTCCACCAACTGCCGCCTCCCCCATTGGCGGACTATGTTTGGGGCTCATCATCATTGTCATCTGCGCCTCTTTTGTACCGTGGACGCTGTTTTCAGGAGCATGACGACGAATAATTGCACGCCAGACGATGCCATCTTCTCAACATCTTTTGTGCGATGCACACAATGCTATCCTAGTCCGCTATAGTGCTGTTTGTTCTGGCCTCTGAAACACGTGCACAGACGCTGGCGAGCTCAGTCTATGTGGAGCGCAATATGTACCATGCACTCTTTGCCCGCTGAAGTTGTTTGCGCCTTAGCGCAGTAGTTAGCACGCCAGACTCCCGAATGCATATTCTAGAAAAGACTTGGGCTCTAAACCCAGCAGCGGCGTCTGCGGACAACGTATTCTTTCTGTACGCCCAACATAAATTGTAAAATTGGGCATGACAAGGCTGCCTGACGACGACAAAATAAAGTTGATGACGACAAGGTCGTCGTAACAAATGCTCAAGAGGGATTTTAAAAATTTATTCATTGCATGAATTATCACGAAACAAACGTAGAGAATAAGGACACCACGCAGTCCCGTCCCCAGCTCAAGTAAAAAGTGCCGCCAAAATAACAGAAGACGACACCTGTGGCGCCACCTCGGAGCGTTTCAGTAAACTTGAGGAGAATTAAGCTTTCGCGGGTATTCCTGTTTTTTTTTTCTCTCATTCGATTGTGTACCTGTCGGCGAATGGCCACAGCTGCGCTGAAGAAATGTACACCATTCTTTGCACGCTGACTACTTCGTTTCACTACGGCATAACAAAGTCGAATCAGAGTGGGATATTCGTTGCTTTAATTAAAGGAGGATCCAGTTTATGTAGACGCTTTAGGATCGGGGTATGATTGATATCATTTACAATACCTTACTCGTTCGGTCAGACGTGGGTACCCAGCGTCCTCGCTCTCATCTTCCCTCATCTGACTCGGTGAGGTGAGGTCAATGGCGCACCAGCTATTTCTCGGGTGGGAGGGAGGGGGGAACATCAAACGATCTGACCCCTTTCTCTCTCTCTTTATATATATATGTAGATAGATATATAGCTTCCATCATGTCCAGTTCTTTGGGACTGCTTAATCATATTTGAAAACAAATTTAGCATTAGCTTGCTATATTTAACCTAAGGGCGAGGGAAGGGGTCAGCTTAAAATATTATAATCAACCGCGCTCAACGATGGCGTGCCTTACGGCATGAAATTGTTAGTCTATCAGTAACCGGCACTCTTGACTATATATATATATATATATATTTGTGTGTGTGTGTGTGTGTGTGTGTGTGTGTGTGTGTGTGTGTGTGTGTGTGTGTGTGTGTATAGAGGTTGTCGAATTTCATTGTCTAATGACCGTTCATCCTATATATCTTGGTGAAAGCGACCTTCAGGAATGTCGACAGTCCTGTGCGGCCTTTCTGCTTTTTTTGTGTCGTGTCTTGCTTCTTGCTTCATACGTCAAAAAAAAAAAAAGACGACATTGTCGAATGTGCAGAGCCATTACAATATCATTACAACGCTGGCTTACATTATTTTTATCGAGATGTGTCACCTCTGACGTCTGCCCATTTTATATTTAGGCTTTTTTCAACATAAGCGTTACACTAGCACACATTCCCTGGCAGAATCATTAGAAGTAGATATTTCATATTTTGAGAAAATGGGGACCACTCTGAAATACGTAAGTTACTTATGGGCTTTGAAGGTATTTACAAAATACGTGCCTTTTCTCTACTTTAATACGTTAACGAGGCATTTAGTTGTTTTTCACAGTTCCCTCGGTAAAATATGCGAGGCACCGTGTTTATATTTCGTTGAAGTAGGAACCGCGTTCTCAGTGACGAGCGATAAATCTTTAATCTGTGTGGACTCATTGTAGTCTTTGTAGAAAGTTACTTATTCAAACATTCCAAGGTGTCATAGTGCCGTTATTCAAGATGTTTCCCAGAGTGCTAAAGCAACTGCATGAGGTGCACACTTTAATTTCCTGGAAAATAGGAAGAATTTTTTGTGTAATGCGTTGCGAAATTTTCACATACTTGATTTAAATGTAACTTTCTAAATAATTAGTGAACCCTCGTTTTTCCCCCTATGTTTGTTCGTCATACGAGGCTCGCAGTTTGTTTCTCCGGTATCTTTGGTTAACTAAACAAGGCACCTTGTTCATATTTGTGAAAAATAAGGGTCATGGTATGGGTAATTCGTAGGCAACGTTCCAAATAGGTGCATTAAATAGGTGGCCTTTGTAGTTCTGCTAGGGCAACGGGCTTAATTCTGTCCCGTTCGTTAGACACGCTCATAACGCTCTGTAGCGCTTCCATAAGTAATTTATTGTCATTGTACCGATTAGCCATACGTTTTGAACTTTGCCTACACATCAGCCATTATCTCCTCCTTACTCTCACAAAGCATAAAGAAGCTGCCTTGTTTAGTTCAGTGAGGACACCAGGCGAACCGAGTATTTCATGTACGAAAAAAATAAAATGAAAACAAGGATTCAATAATATTCGTAACGTAACGCTTCTAAATGAGCCAGAAAAGTTAAAACTTCACGGCACATTGCACTAAAAATGCCACCTGTTCGTTCTAGGTATAAAATTTCAGAGACGCAGACTTCGCTTGGGACATTGCGAAGCGTAGCAGCTTGGCACTTGCCAACACTTGCTAACATTTTTTTTTAAATCTGTATTTGATCAATACGCATATGACGTCGCACACAAACTTAGCGTTGCGTTCCCCCTATGTTCACATAATTTGACTTCATTTGTGTACTTGTTATAATGCCAGGGCAGCAGTCTAAGTTTCACACCACTCGTGAAATACACTAATGATTCCCTGGCCCACTTGCATACGTATTCTATTGTGAAAGGCGCATTTAACCCGCCCATTTGGAACATCGCCTACATATTACCAATACCGTGCCGGTAAGTTTAATTCCCCAAATATATGAACAAGATGCACTGTTTAATGCGGCGAAGGCACCGGATAAACAAACTACATACCAGGCTTCCAGCAGAAGATACTGACATGGATAGAACGGAAGAAGACAGGATATGTCGGGTGGGCTCTTTCCTTGCGTATATGTCAGTGTTTTATGCTGGAAACCTGTTCTTGGAATGCTATAATCGCTCCGTCAGTGTCTGCCATTTTTGCGCCTCTGCCTCAGCCGACTCTACAGTGGTACAGACGTCAGCTGGCCCCATTGCACATGGATGCAACAGGATATCTGTGTCAGCAGCAGGCTGACTTCACTATTGGAAAGCGTAAGATTTAATGGTCCTTTGTTCTCGTGCGCCCGTTTTGCATGTGCACCCGCTGAACTGCTTCTAAGGATGATGCAGTGTTCTGGTACCCACTGGAGCGTTATAACGTGATTTCTTGCACTATATAGCTTCGGTGTACTCTGTCCGTTCCATACAATAAATGTGTACTCAATAAATTTTCATCTGCCTTTTAACTGAAATGAAAACAAAAGAAAGTGAAAGTGACGGCTAGTCGTTTTCACGCAATAATAATAGTAACGAGAAAATAATTGTGCAATACGAAGTAATGTCACTATATAAACGTATAAATTTCTGAAAATCTTGAGCGGACTCAGGCAAGAGAGTAAAAAGAGAGTCCAAGGTGAACAGGCGTACAGATGAAAAAAAAAAAAAAAATGCACGGACGAAACAAGACACGCACAGGGACACGGCAGGCAAGAACAGGCTTCATCGCCTAAGGCGCACAAAGATCAGTATGACGCACACATTAAACAACTGCTAGTGCCGCGGCCGCCAGCAGCCGTCAGCGGCGCTGGCTAACACTCCCAGCTAACCTTGCACACGTGCACAAATCCAACAAAGTAGCTTGATTAAATCAGACAGGCTACGTCACTATTTGTCCCCGCCGCGTTTCATAGGGAATGCCAATAATAATAATAATAATAATAATAATAATAATAATAATAATAATAATATTAATGGTGAAGCACTGCGTGCGTAATGCGGAGGATCTGGAATGAGCTCCCATTTGAGACAAGTTATCTTTTCATCTACTTTCATATCCCTTTACGTTATTATTTATAGATTTCAATTTAACCTGACAGTTAGTTTCGCCTGCACTTGCTTCATGGCTGTTTCTTGGTATGGTTGTGCCCAACAAACGATCGAGCCCCTTGGATCCGGCTATTCTTCTCGGTAATGCTGAACAACAAGCGCGCACAAATGCAAATGATGGAAGTGGGATGCGCTTACATAATTCTACCCGATGCGACTCGCAGAAAAGTTTAATATTCCTGTGTCTTGTTCTCTGTGTTTGTCTATGTTCTCTAGTTACACGCGGGCCGCTTCAGAGTGACTAACTATAACCAGTTTTTGCGCGTTCTCTACTGATATCAATAGCGCAGCGCTAACAGAGTAGCAGTAAGTTCAGCGATGGTCGATGGCGTCACTTGGTGATAACCTAAAGGTTTTCTTTAACGTCAAAACCGCTACGACGAATGAGGTAGCAGAGGAATTATTTTCGCATAATTCGTCTGTATACCTGTGAATATACTCAGGATATATGACGGAAATCGGACGCGATGTGCAGCTGTGCTGTGTGCCATTTTATGTGCCCGTACGAATAACTTATTTCTATTTAGGGAGGCAAGAGCTAATCGAGCTTGTTCTTTAGGCTTTTTCCCCTTGCCTCCGCCTCCTCCGTTATATTACGACGTAAATAAAGGTATTATTATTATTATTATTATTATTATTATTATTATTATTATTATTATTATTATTATTATTATTATTATTATTATTATTATTATTATTATTATTATTATTTACATCCATCTGTCTCCCGTTACTTCAATATGCCTCAGTGGTGTGTAGTGTTACAAGCAATTCAAATAGCATTTTAGTTTAGCGTATGCAGAAAAAGTTAATGAGTACACATAAACATCGTTTTCTGATCTCACGCACCAGCAAATTTTCCAATCTGAATAATCGTCCTACACTTCCATCACTTAGCTGAAGACGTAGTCTTACCGACGTCCTCCTTTTATACAAAATAATTCATGGAATTATTACGTGTTCGGATCTACTAGTTTCTGTTTCACTGCGGGTTCCGCACAATATTGCCAGTGAACATAGGCCTTTCCACGTTCCTCCCTCTTTCAGCAGGCACTCTCCTGTCCACAGAACGTAAAATCTTTAGAACTGACACTTTCATAATCTTAATATCTTTCAAAACGTGTTGTCTACTTTCTGTCCCGAGCTTCGCCCTTTCTCTTGAGCCCTCCATCTAGCTGCGCTCATCTCCTAACTTGTCATAGTTTCTCTCTCATTCCGTACTTGTTTTCCGTCTCTCAATTCTTTGTTGCTATATTGATATTCATGATAAAGCAGTTTCTTGCCGTTCTTTTATTGCTTTTTGTGTTTTCATTGTAATTTTTTATTCTATAACTTCTGTTGTCTCACCTTTTTTACATTTTTACCCGTTCTTGTTTTTGTTTTTCTGTGCACCAACACCCAGACCTCTGTGTTATTCCGCGGCACATTATTAAAGCATTAATCAATTAATTAATTAATTAATTACTTGATTGATTGATTGATTGATTGATTGATTGATTGATTGATTGATTGATTGATTGATTGATTGATTGATTGATTGATTGAAAATGTGGTATGGTGCCAGTTGCTGCATGCGCGGCCATCGTGAACACCTCTCTCTCTTACGTATCATTCCCTCTACCGGTAGCTCTATTATTTTCCGCATCCAAGCAGAGTAACTTATATCTACTGTGCATAATTCAAAGTTCGCCAATAACGTTATATGGTTCCGAACAATCTTTCGAATTTCATTTTTTATCTATTTTTTTAATGGCGCAGTATAGATGCTCCTCATGTTGCGTTAAAATGCCGTGAGCATGTCGACAAGTTTCAACGGTTCTTATTACCGTGAAAGGCGGATGGCGGGCCTCAGTGATAACAAAGAAACTTGGGGATACCTGCGGACGCCATAACACAATAGAGAGATTTAGAATAGGGGCCCCAATAGTTTGGGCCCCCAAAGAGCTTTGCGGGTGTTAGCGTTGTGGCACGCAGGAGTGAAGAGTTTTAGAATAGGGCTTTGCGTTTGCGAATAGCGTCTTGCGCTGACAGCCCCACTACGGCGTCAAAGAAAAGCTATTAGAAATAATTAAATAAAGTATACCATTTTATGATAGCAATAGTAATTTTGACTTGCGTGTATTCGCGTTTAACTACAATTTAGAGGTTATTCTGTAAGCAGCAAACAATTAGTTGCGTTTAGTTTTGAGCAAACCAACTTTACGTGCCTTCAACAGCCAAGCTAATCTGTGTTAGGCCTACGAGCCATAAAATCCACAATCGAATTCGGAATGAGCGGCGTCTAATGAATCAATCTTCATAACACACGCTAGTTGAGAGAAAGCGATAATCGCAGTCACTTCTCCTAGCTTGCAAATTTCACGCGTTACCACGAATCGAACCCAGTTTTGTGCTAGGTTAGAGCCGTCGCTTCGATGGGTGCCGCCATGTTTGCTGACGCAAAGCTTTTGGGGCCGCTTTTTGGGCTGCCGCTAAATCGGTGAAATAGCGTTCCCAACGCAAAACCCAAGCGCAGTTTGCGTCTCGCACATGCGCAGCGGCTTCGACGCTATTTCTCTGGGGCCCCAAAACGTTTGGGACCCCTATTCTAAAACTCTCTTATGTGCGATCTTTAAACCGACGATAATTAGCGAAGTTGACCACCGCTAGGTCTTTCTTGGCACTCTGCGATAACTCGGTCGTATGGCATGGGCGAGAACGGGCGTAATAAGAGCAACATGGGTTCCAGCAACAGAGTATAAGCTGCATGCAAGACTCGCATGCAGATCAGAACTCAGAGCTCATAGTGCCTATAGTAGAAAAAATCACAAACGGACGCACGCCTATATAAGCACAACAATATCGCTTACCAGGAAAGGAAATTATTGCTAGTCGCATTGTAACCATGTTTCACGCTAGTGCACGCTACGTTCACGCACACAGTAAGAAGTAGCGGACAAAACGCAACTGATCGCACCAACCAACGCTTAAACGTTCACGATTCTTCCTTACGGATGGCCGAGAAAAATAGTTGGGTCAACTGGATTGGAGTTCCACACCACGTGCCACGTATGTGCGTGAGATCGTTCGGCAAAAGCATCGGCAGACTTGCGATGCATGTTAAAATGAAAGCAGAAAGTTCACTCGAATCCTGCGCCGATGCAGCTCCTCTTTCTCCGCGCCTCTGCACACTACACCACGACCGTTCTGTCACTTCCTGCTCGTCTACACGACACCGAATCCGTTCCCACGCTCACGGCGAACGCCGGTGTCCGACAACCAGAGGCCAATTGTTCCTCCGGTGCTATATATACCGATGGCTAACCGTATGCCCAGGTGCCCTGTTGAGAGATCCAAATGTGTTGCTCACCTTACACATTCGTGGCACGCGGAACGCACTTTGCTATTGTTTCCATCATAACAAGGTCAAATTAACGGTTAGGGCCAAGGTGCACCTGGAAACACCAGGCGCGTATGGCGCCTAGCGAGTGACGTCGAAACAGCTGTGCACAGAGATTCCCGATGCACGGTTCAGTTTTGTTTCCCTCTTCGTTTCTCTTTCACTCTCTTACGTGGCGAAATAGTAAGAATCTAGTAGCAAAATCGAACCAGCGAACTCGCATTTAGGGTTGCCACCTGGCCAATTTTCTACCGGCACACACGGTGACGGCTCTGGGTTCAACACCGGCACGCCATTTGTCGGTTCACTTTAAGTTGGCACATGGCATCGCAGGCGCCCTTTGGGGCATTCATACACAGCAAACAATTGAACTGCCCCAGTGGATTCATTCCTAATTCCTTAAACGGCACACGGTCGTGTTATTCATAGAGCTTCATACAATATTTACTAGAGGGAACTCTAGCGTTAGTGTCTACGGGGCTGCAGGCGGGGTAGCTCAGCTCAGCAAGCACGGGAATGATGTGTAGTAGATCCATGGATATACTTAAACTTGGTCCTTCTAGCTTCAAAGGGCTTCGTAACTTTGTAAACTCGTTATTTTCATCAAGTTACTGTGTAATAAACAATGAAATAAACAATTTTACAATTGTCCGGCGGTATGATTCGAACACAATTCCTCGAGCACAGAAGCCCGATATCGAAACCATTGCCCTCACCAACGCATGCATCGATAAGCGGCATAGCGCCCTTATCAATTTCTTGCGGGCAAGCCAGCGCTTTGAGACACATGGCGCGTTTCAATTTTGCCACCTCGACAGGCAGAACCGCAGCAAGCAACGATTATGCGTGTTCGCACAGTCTCCTGCCCTTAGAAAAATATAGATTGCTTTAAAATTTATGACATGCAATCAAGGCAGATAAAGTGTAATAAGACAGACCACAAGAACGTCTCAAGCCACAAGCACGAAGATCATTTCCATAGTGGCTGAGCGATTGCAGCACCAGAGTTCCTTCTAGTAATCATGTTAAGAAACCTATGGTGTTATCCGATTTTCTGAGACTCAGTGGTCCTTCGTTTCACTACTACTATTTCTCTTAGACCTTTCTTCTACTTCTCCCCGACACATCATTTCGGCATCCGCCCACTGCTGGCACCTATCGCGTGATATGTCAGAATAGTTAGGGCCACATGAGCGAAATAGACGCACAGTGTATGTTCTGCCCCTACACATCCTTGATCCATCGAAACGACGCTGAGTAGGCTGTTGGCTTTAGCCGCTGGTTTTATTATTTTTTAAATGTTAAATTTATATCATTGTGATGATGTGGATTGTGTAGCCGTGACACGAGGAACAGGAAACGCGTGGCCACGAGAGCGAGAGCGGCGTGAAGCCTTTAACCCTTTTGGTATGTTGTTGGGTGTACGTTTCAATCTATTAAGTGTGGCCAATCCCCCTCGTGGGCTCGAGCCAAGTTTTGAGGGAACAAGAACAACAACAGCTCGAGCGAATGGAGCGTGGAACGACTCGAATGGCAGCTCGCTAACGGCGGTTCGAGTCATGGTCTTCTACAACCGGGTGTCCTGCAGCCATGCGTACGTAGTGAGGCTGATAACCGCTCTGCGCTCGCTGCTGACCCGGCTACTGGCTACCTGCTGTCATAGCGGCCTGGTGCCGTATTTGATCTGAGGGCCTGGTGGCGCGGCCTGGGACCAAGGAGGCACCCGCCTGCGGACCAGCTGATCCGATGCGCCCGCAGCCTGCAGCAACAGTGGCTGGCTAGCCACTGACTTGTACTGCAGCGGCCTGGTGTTCTGCCGGCCTGCTGTACGCTTCCACTGCTGCTGCTACATAATGTTCTGGTAAAAGCCACCTGGGGTGGTGCTGGACTCCCGACCGTCTCACGGAGCGTCAACGACAACCGCTACGGCAACGACGGCCACAGACCGGCGAGTAGGACGGTCGATGTGTGCTTAGGCGCGTTAGGAATTCCCAGACATTCTAGTTTATTATGATTGCCATTGTTCTGTTGTTTGTCGAGCGTGTAAATTATCTTGACTCTGAAGTATAGTCTGTCTTGTCCGTACAGAGCACCTGAGTGCCGTGTCAATTCTTAATGATCCTGGGCCCGCATTATCTATATCATATCACAATCATATTTCATATAAAGCCTTTCAATGAATTTAAGTCATACAAAGCTTGTGCTCGATTTATCGCCAAGTTATTTTGTTTTCATTTTGTTTGTATTTTAGCGTACAGTAATCATCGCAAAAAACGGCCCCCTTCCCCGGTGCCAGTAGATTTTTTTTTTATTCTCGGCTAAGGTGTTTACCTTATCGCAAGTCAAGGCCCGCAGTAATCGCAACCACTCGCTCAACGCTCACGCGGGTGGCACGGCTCGTGCAAAGGTCGTAAGAGAAATGAAATTTCAGCAATAGATGGAATCATATGCACTAAAATAGCACACAGCAAAAGTCTACTTCAGTTTATTCATTGTCAGAGCAGTGTACTTCACACAGCGAAAGGCAATGGTGTGCACGAAGTTAGGATAACTTTTCTGTGCTTGTGTGGGAAGGGGTGTGGGATTATATTTGGGAGCCGATTCTCTCTAATATGTCAGAGCTCAACATATTAAAGAATGGTCAAGGCACGTAAACACAGGCAAAAAGCTGTTGTAAGCAAACTAACTAGCTTGCCTATTGCGAAGCAGAAAAGCTTCGTCTTAGATTGTTGGTGTTACTGATGCATGAGCTGCATGAGAAGTGTTACAAACTGAAGAAAGACAAAAATTACCGCCCAAACACTCCGTGCAGGTGGTTAACCAGCGAAGCTGAAACGTGCGGCCCCAGTGTTTCTCACTGGGTTAATCCCGACGGTTCATTAAACGACGGCTTGGTAGGCTGCTTGGTCCTCGGTACGCAGTTGCTGCTTGCGCTCGGCTGCACGAGCCTTTTCCTAGCCTTTTCGGAGCGGGAGAGGAACTGCTGCGCGCGCGCTCGGCTGCGACGGAGTGTAATGACGTCACTACTGCGACAGCTAATCCAACACCGCCTAGATAGCACAGGGTCTTTTCACTCCGATCCATGACGCCATGTTACCTGGCCTGACTGCTATAGAATCTAATGGGGATGCTCCCGAGCAGGCAAGAGTGATTTTGACTTCACCGCTTTCATCACGCCAGCCTTGTCAATGGAAATTTTGGGCCAGGTGATGTGACGTCATGGATCGGAGTAAACACAGGTAAACAAGCCTTGTGCTATCTAGGTGGTGTTTGCTAAACGCGCGCCACATGTAATCTCTCTCTCTCTCTCTCTCTCTCTCTCTCTCTCTCTCTGTTTTGTTGCGCGCGTGTGCATGGGGTCGCGCCGGTGGGGTTTTCGGCGTAGAGGCCACCGACAGACCTACGGACGGACGGAAGAATCGGCTAGCCATATAAAAAAAAAATGTGCAAAAGTCATCGACGATGATTGTCACTATAAGGTATTAAATGAACGCTTCTAGAAAGCTATGCACTTTATTAAAGGAATGATGCACTTGATGGTGTATGTTGCAGTGAGTATATTTAGGTAGCATTTTTTTTTCGTTGCGTAATTTCATAGATAACAGAGCTGTTAAAGAGAACATCTGCAGCGTAGTATAGGTGGCTATACGCTTATGCATATAAGCCGATTCTTCATATTCGTGCTCTGGCGCTGCGTTGCTGAGCACGAAGTCGCGGGTTCGATCCCGACGGCGGCGGCCGCATTACAATGATGGCGGAATGCAAAGACGCTCGTCTACTGTGCATTCGGTGCTCATTAAAGAGCCCCAGATGGTCAAAATTATAATCCGGAGTCGCCCACTACGGCGAGCCTCATAATCAGATCGTGGCTTTGGCACGTAAAACCCCAGAGTTTTAATGTGTCACCTCCGGTGGCGCGAGCTCCGGCGTGAAAGGAGACTGCCTTTCTACTCTCTCGCCACCGTCACAGGGGAGAGGGCAGAGGGAGAAGAGGAGGGATCTCCTTCCCGAACGTTCCGCCACAGCATCTGAACCGATCCTTCAGGCGCCTCCAAAGCTTTCGCGCTACAGGACGTGCATCTTATAGAACTACAGCAGAGTCGGCGCTCGGCAACCAACGCGCTCCGCAGCTCTCTTGCGCGAGAGTACGCAGCCTTTGCATCGGTGACTTTGTATCAGCGGTGAAAGTCCGACCACCACCAATCACCGACCATTACAAAAACGGGCGAAAGAGCCAAAGAAAGCTATTCGTTTTAATATAAAAATACGGAACATTCGCCCACATAGTGTTTGGCTTTCGTGTCCCATATGCTTTGTGGCGTTCGAGTCAAGTGTGCAGAAAGCGACAGGCTCGGAGATCACTGAACATCAGGTTCCTAGACAACTGTATGGCAAATTATTCAGTTTGGGCGTAAGATACATTATTCAAGTTACTTTCAATACATAAATTCAGGCTGATTGAATTTAACAAAACTTGCACTCAAGGAAAGGTATTGGAGCCAGCTCGGAAACTATTATGTTCTCTAAATACCTTAAAAGCGATTAACATTCACCTGCACCGCCAAAAAGATTACTGCGTTTTATAGGAGTAGGCAAATCTTTCTTTCTTTTTTCCCAGTTTTGATATGGAACAAATGCATCAGAGGATAATAGGTGTATTCATATAGACATTTAGCATCTGAAGCAACTTAAAGCGGTCAGTTTGAGCTTAACCAAACTTTGGCATAGAGTTAAAATGTGACTTAACTTTAATGGAAGAAGAAAACCCCGAAGGAGCGAGCAGTGACAGCTATAGCAAGGTTTAGCGTTTCGCTTGAACTCCTCGGACGGTGTCTTAAGTATAGGTGGTCGCGACATGTTGGCGCGACGCAGCACGCAAGGCAGCTCCTGCTGGGCGTGGAAGGAACAGCGCCCTGGCAGGTACCAGGCGTCTCACAACGCTGGAGTGATGAGGAGCGCCGCCAGTGGCGTTGCAGGCGTCGCATCTCGATGGTGCACGAGACGAGACCAACGGGAAACCGCCGGCGTTTGTCAGCGTCGTGCGATGTATTTGACAACGTTAGCTTCACGTTTACTGGCTGTTCTGCTCAGACCAGAGCATACGCACATCAGCTTAGCAGTAACTCTCGTGTATACTTATAATGTGCGTGCGTACAACGCTCATGCCCTCAGCGGAAGGCAGAACGCGTTGTTCCCTTGCTCCGCCGCCGCGCTTGAGCGTATGGACCATTTTCGCGGCGATCCCGTGGCCGCCGTCATGCTTGATCACGTGCCCATTGGTTACATCAGCTGCCTCCTTTTCCTCTGTGTTTACAACAGATTTACTTGACGCCCCGCGGCGGATCAGCAAACCTCTGTTTCGGCGGTTATCGTGGACGGTGAGTGGCCATAGCTTCGGAGGACATGTAAGCGCTTTCTGAGCTCATTGCGCCTTGTCCAAACGGAGCGAGCGGCGCATGCTTGTACTAAAACCGGCGCTTGAAATGTATTCCAAGCTGTCCTAACTACCGCTTACGAATCAAATCATGATCAATGTGTCTTGCTCTTCGTTCTTTATTTGCAAACTCTTTGAAGCAGAGGATAGTCATGTTTCTGATTCAGTAATGTTCCTCGGTGCGGTCACTACCCGATTGTTTATTTTCTGCCTAATTGCTCGCGGGTGTGCTTAGTTGCGATAGATTTGTTCTTCCTGTGCACAAAACTTGGAACGTAGATGTTCTGTACTTTGTCGAAGCTTCTAGCAAAGACGTATTATCGCTAGTCACTGGCTTACTCCATGGACTGTCACGAACCGTTCAGCACAGTGGTCTTTTGATTAACGTTTTTTTTTTAATCAGCACTCGATCAGGTTGTTAAGTTTCTTTCGGTTACTTAAAATACTTTTTTTGTGCTACCATTTATTGTCGTTTTGCTTTTCTTTTTGTATAAGCGTTACTTTATTGTGGCTTTTGTTCGTGTGCTTGGCTGTTTTTTTTTTTCCCAAATTCAATTGTGATAATGCACCGTATCTTTTTTTATATGTCCCACTACAGTGATTTCACTTTGGGACCTCTTCCTGTGTATAGTTTGTAATGTCTAATGATTCACATTGTTAATTGCATAAGCTTCCCTTCACTCTGCGTCCCGGAAAATTACCTCACAGACCGCGCGCATGCCCCGCATACGCTGTCGATAGCTGCACAACACGAAAAACGGTGGCGGTGGTGCCGATGGCGCGAATGCACCTCGAGCGTCCGCGTAATTCCTATCGCAAAAAAGAACTACAGGCCTTGAGTTCACGCACTCTATTTTTTATATTGCCGTGGTATAAAATTATGCCAAAATGGGGCACCGAAGTCATGCGGAAGTGCAGGACATTAAATGTCGTGCAGGGAGTTGCATGTTCGTGATGTCATTGCTGAATTAGGTTAATCGTCGTTTAGCTCTTATTGAAGCCCTGGGCGCTGTGACACCAGAGTGCGTCTTTTATTCGCCTCTTTTCCTTTTTCTTCTGATCAGACTTTATTTGCTTATTATTTACGGTGAAATTAATCCAAATACAGTAATGAGGTACGCGATATATTATTCTGTCTACAGGATATATCTCTTAAACTTAAAAAAAATCAAGTTAGTAAACGTTAACGCTTGCGTGACCCCCATATTATATTATAACTTTGTATCACAAGAAACCTGAAAGTTTGCGTTGAACATATTATTACGATATCATGGAGTGATGCTGAAGGTACGAGCCGCCGCGAGAACGACGACGAAGTGGGTCGGTGCCCTTTTGCCGCGAGCGAGTGTCGGCCGGGCGATCTGGCTCCAGTGTAAATAACCTGTATATAGCTTCTTTATTCTGTGTCTTTCCACACGTAACATTCTGGTGGAGGTCGGCGATCCCCGTCCTCACCACGGAACTCCGGCGTGGTCGGTACATCGAGCTTGTCACCATGCCTCCCGGTGACGAGACCGCCTCTGCAACGGCTTCGGCTTGTCCGACTGCTCCAATTATCACGGTTGCTCAACATCGCGACCCTGGTGTGTTCTCTGGCCTGGAGGGAGAGGACGTTGACGATTGGATCAAGCTCTACGAACACGCCAGTGCTAATAACCGGTGGGACCCAACGATCATGCTCGTCAATGTCATCTTTTATCTCGGCGGTACCCCACGCGTGTGGCACCAAACGCATGACGACGAGATAAACAGCTGGGACAGTTTCAAAGAAAAGCTCAGGGAACTGTTCGGCGACCCCATTGGGCGCAAGGCTGCCGCGAGAAAGGCTCTTGCGTCTCGTGTTCAGACATCTACAGAGCCTTACGTTTCATACATCCTCGACGTCTTGGCTCTCTGCCGCAAAGCTGACGATACTATGTCTGAGGCAGATAAAGTGTCGCATGTGCTCAAAGGCATCGCCGACGATGCTTTTAATTTGCTTGTTTTCGGCCACGTCTCGACTATCGACGCCATCATCAAAGAATGCCGTCGCCTTGAACAAGCTAAGAGCCGCCGTATCACACATCACATCACGCGGCTCCCCAACACTGCCGCTACGTCGACATGTGAGGGTCGACCGCGTCAAACCACCCCCTGTGATGATGTCACTCGTATTGTTCGCCGCGAGCTCGAGGCCACCTGTTTGCCAGCTTTTTCCGCGACGCCGCCCGATCCACCAGCAACCACGATTGCGCTGATTCAGGCAGTCGTCAGAAAGGAATTTGAGAACATGGGTCTCAACTCCGTGTGTCCATCGTCTACACCAACGGTTCCCCAGTTCTCTAGCAGCCCTCCTCGTCCCCGGCAGCCTTTCTCTCCCACACCGCGCCGCAACCCGTCCGAATGGCGTACCCCTGATGACAGGCCGATCTGCTTTCACTGCTGTCGCATCGGCCACGTCGCTCGTCACTGCCGCAACCGATGGCCACCACCTCCTCGGACATACACCGCCGCTCATTCCCGCCCCTTTGGACCTTCTGTTCCCTATGCCACCCGCCATGACCCCATTGCTGCTGATGCTCCTGCCCCGAACCTTCGCTACAGCCGCTCGCCCTCACCTCGACGCCATCAGTCTCGTTCGCCCCAACCCCGTCGCTTCTCTCCGTCGCCTATCGCCTCCCGGATCCAGCCGGAAAACTAGGCACTGGAGCTTCTGGAGGTGAAGCTGCCTTGTCCACTCTGCCCTCAAAAAATCTGCTGACGTTGCACACGAACCAAAACCTTCTTGACGTTGACTTTGATGGCTATCCTGTCACGGCACTCATCGATACAGGTGCACATCTTTCTATTATGAGTGTTGCCTTCCGACGACGACTGAACAAGCTCCTCACCCCAGCGTCGGCACGCGTCGTCCGCGTTGCGGATGGCGGTACTGTGCCTATCATCGGCATGTGTACGGCACGTGTCAGCATCGCCGGCCGCCACACTCCTGTCCTCTTCACCGTGATTGCTCATTGCCCCCACGACCTCATTCTCGGCCTCGATTTTCTCTCCGCGCATTCTGCTCTTATTGACTGCTCTGCCAGTACCCTTCGCCTTGAGTTGCCGATTCTCACAGAACCTTCTGACTCACCCCAGTGCCGCCTACGCCCCACCGGCTTTATTCGCCTGCCGCCAAAATCAATAGCCTATATTGAACTCTTGTCTTTCCCACCAGTCCCTGATGGCGAGTACCTTGTCACTCCTCTGCCCGACATTGCGCTACAGTATGACGTTACCGTGCCTCACAGTAGTATACTTACCATTACGGCGAACCGCACTTTCATGCCTATCTTTAACTTTGGACTGGCAAAGGAAATTCTACCGCAAGGTATTTGCCTTGCCAACGTTGATTGTCTCGGCGACCATCACGTGGCAACATTATCGACCGATGCTTCTTGCGAGCTTAGGGGGCCCATCATGCCAGCCTCGGCCGCCGACCCCAAGATACAGGAAATGATTGCGACGGACCTGTCTTCTGCGCAGGCTGAAGACCTTTACCACGTGTTATCGTCCTACAAAGATATTTTCGACTTCGACGATCGCCCTTTAGGCCAGACGCTCGCGGTCAAGCATCGGATTCTTACTGGCGATGCTACTCCTATTCACCGACGACCATATCGAGTTTCTGCGTCTGAACGCCGTGTAATTCAAAGTGAAGTCAACAAAATGCTAGACAAAAACATCATTGAGCTCTCTTCCAGTCCCTGGGCGTCACCTGTAGTGTTGGTTAAGAAGAAGGATGGCACGTGGCGCTTCTGTGTAGACTACCGCCATCTGAACAACATTACTAAGAAGGACGTCTACCCGCTCCTACGTATAGACGACGCCCTTGACTGCCTCCACGGTTCCAGCTATTTCTCTTCCATTGATCTTCGTTCTGGATACTGGCAGATTGCTGTTGACGACATGGACAGAGAATGAACCGCGTTCATCACACCTGATGGCCTATACCAATTTAAAGTAATGCCGTTTGGATTATGCAACGCCCCTGCCACCTTTGAGCGTATGATGGACTCCTTGCTCCGTGGTTTCAAATGGTCCACCTGTCTATGCTACCTCGATGACGTCATCGTCTTCTCGCCCACGTTCGACACTCACCTTGAGCGTCTAACAGCTATACTTGACGTATTTCGAAAGGCGAACCTGCAACTTAACTCGTCCAAATGTCGTTTCGGCCGCCGCCAAATTACTGTTCTGGGCCACCTCGTTGACGCTTCCGGAGTACAGCCTGATCCCGACAAAACTCGCGCTGTCCGAGACTTTCCGGTTCCGAAGACAGCCGCAGACGTTCGAAGTTTTGTCGGGTTATGCTCGTACTTTCGTCGTTTTATTCAAGATATTGCGGCAATTGCTAGACCCCTGACTAATCTATTGAAGAAAGGCGTACAATTCTTGTGGGGCCCTGAAGAAGCCGCCGCCTTCTCTCGTCTCGTCACTCTTCTCTCCTCACCACCCATTCTCGCCCACTTCGACCCTGATGCCCCTACAGAATTGCGTACAGATGCCAGCGGTCATGGCGTAGGTGCCGTCTTGGCCCACCATCAGTGTGGCCAGGATCGCGTGATTGCTTATGCAAGCCGCCTCCTCACACCATCGGAGCGCAACTATTCCATTACGGAACGAGAATGCCTTGCTGTAGTCTGGGCGGTTGCGAAGTTCCGTCCCTACCTTTACGGTCGCCCTTTTTCCGTAGTCACTGACCATCATGCTCTCTGCTGGCTCTCATCGCTAAAGGATCCTACAGGCCGGCTTGGTCGATGGGCTTTGAGGCTACAAGAATTTTCATATTCCGTGGTCTACAAGTCTGGCCGCTTGCACCAAGACGCTGACAGCTTGTCGCGTTACCCTGTTGACGACCCTGACTCCTCCAATATTACCAGTGCTGCTTGTGTATTCTCTGTGTCGCAGCTGCTTCATTTCGCCGACGAGCAACGTCGTGACGCCTACATCAGAGCAATCATCGACCGTTTTGAACACTCTCCGGCCGAAGCCACTTTACGCCTCTTCGTCCTCCGCGACGGTACTCTGTACCGTCGTAACCTTCATCCGGACGGCTCTGAGTTCCTACTTGTCATACCTAAGCACCTCCGCTCAACCGTTCTACAAGAACTTCACGACGCACCAACAGCAGGACACCTCGGCGTATTCTCGCACCTATGACCATGTACGTCGCCGTTTTTTCTGGCCGGGCCTTGCCCGTTCCGTACGACGTTACGTCGCCGCTTGTGAACTTTGCCAACGACGCAAGAAGCCTTCCCAGCTCCCCGCCGGTTACCTGCAGCCGCTCGACATCCCCGCCGAGCCCTTCCATCGTGTCGGCTTAGACCTTCTCGGCCCATTTCCGGAATCTACATCAGAAAACAAGTGGGTTGCAGTCGCGGTGGGCTACGCGACCCGCTATGCCGTAACCCGCGCTCTTCCGACCAGTTGCGCAACTGATGTTGCGGACTTCCTCCTGCATGATATCATTTTGATTCATGGTGCCCCGCGTCAATTGCTAACAGACCGTGGCCGTACGTTCTTAGCCAAAGTCATTGACGACATCATGCGTGCCTGCTCAATACAGCACAAATTTACCACCTCCTACCACCCTCAAACGAACGGCCTCACTGAGCGTTTGAACCGCACCCTTACAGACATGCTATCCAAATACGTTTCAGACGACCACCGTGACTGGGACCAGGCTCTACCTTACATTACATTTGCGTATAACTCTTCCCGTCTCGAAACTGCTGGCTTTTCGCCTTTTTACCTCTTGTATTGCCGTGAACCGACGCTACCACTGGACACTGTGCTTCCGTCCACCACAGCTTCAACTAGCGCTTATGCCCGTGACGCTACCGCCCATGCTGACCATGCTCGCCAACTTGGGCGCACTCGTCTACAAGTCTCTCAAGGCAAACAGAAGCAACGCTACGACCTCCGTCACCGTGATGTCCATTTTGTGCCCGGCGCCCTCGTGTTGCTTTGGTCACCATCACGTAAAGTTGGGCTTTGTGAAAAGCTGCTTTCCTGCTACACAGGCCCATATCGCATGCTTCGCCAAGTAACCGATGTCACCTACGAAATCGCTCTAGCCACGCCCACTACGTCCTCCACTGTGACAGCCAGTGACATTGTCCACGTCGCCCGACTCAAACCCTACAACTCTCCACGCGCCTTGGATATTTAACAGCACCGTGACGGCGCTTTTGCCGCCGGGGGGTAGTATTACGATATCATCGAGTGATGCTGAAGGTACGAGCCGCCGCGAGAACGACGACGAAGTGGGTCGGTGCCCTTTTGCCGCGAGCGAGTGTCGGCCGGGCGATCTGGCTCCAGTGTAAATAACCTGTATATAGCTTTTTTATTCTGTGTCTTTCCACACGTAACAATATATAAGGACGCTTTAGAATAGAATCGAACACACATATTAGATGAGAAATGGCTTCGATTATGGAATCAAATGCCGAGTGTCAACACGTCTAAAAGGACGAACGCACAGTGGCACATATGAGCAAACAAATCTGATTTCTATCATTTAATAGAAGCACTACCGCCTAAAAATGAGAGTACCATAGGCTGGACATCTTGTAAACGCGCTAAAAAATCGAAAGATCATTGTTTCATTATGAGAATGACAATAATAACATAAGGAACTATACGGTGCGGTGATGCCCGGTTACGAAACTGTTATATGTGATCGAAGAACGTGACTCTTGATATTCCCCAGCAAAGGAAATCACCATTGTAACAGAAAACTGCGCTCTTAAAAAACACGATAGCTGTTACTAACATAAGTATACTAACTACATATCCCATAAGTTGCTTTAGTGATGTACACATCCAGCAGTCAGTATCTAAGGCAAATAAAATGTTTTTTATTGCTAGAAATTTCAAATCAGCGTCCAAAGAAATTAAAGAAACACTTTATTTTTTGCATGTCACATCTATCCTCGATTATGCCTCTATTATTTGGGACCAATATAAGGACTATTTGATACAAGTAATAGAAAAACTTCAAAATCAGGCTGCACGCTTCGTCTCCAATAATTACAACGCTTTCGAAAGTATCACTGAAATAAAAGTGTTGCTGGGCTGGGAAACGTTAATCACCAGAAGAAAAAAATTTTAAATTGAAATTCTTCCACCGTATTTTCTACAATCAAACTGCTATTGATAGCCGCAACTACCTGTCGGAGCCAACCTACGTCTCGACTCGACTCGGCCACTCAAAGAAGGTGCGAGAATTCAGCAGTAATACGCACCGTTTTGCGAAATCCTTCTTTTCACAAACTGTGACAGACTGGAATTTGTTACCGGAGGAATGTGTTTCAATATATGACAATAGCTATTTTTATTCCCGTCTGCGTTTGTCACAGTGCATTACTGTCTTAATTTTGTTTTAATTTTCTGTTGCGCTTGAAAATGTTCACTTATTGTGTACTCCCACCTTGATGTCACTTTAATTTGTACATTCTTTACTTATTTCTGTGCACGATTTAATACATCTTTTTCTAACTGTCGCCCTTGCGATAATGCCTTCGAGGCGACGCAGGTATTCTGCAAATAAACAAATAAATAAATAAATAAATAAATAAATAAATAAATAAATAAATAAATAAATAAATAAATAAATAAATAAACAGGGATCCAACAAGGGATACCACTGCAGCGAGCCTTTCAACAAGTAATGGCGTTTTAATTGTCGCGTCCCCGTCGTCGTGAGTACCTCTTCCTTGTTTGGACACGTTGTTAATAAGTTATTAGTAATTTACAGCTACCAGCGCATCAGGTTAATTCATATAATTAACTTGCCAAGCATTCCTTCTGCGTCATGTCAACAACGCCAATTAAAACAATTAACACAGCCATTTTCCACAGACGCCGAACGCTGTCTATTGTATTTCTAAATATCCTTGTTTAAAAATGCATTCACGACTGCTAAGTCACCAAGATCAAAGAAATGGTACGTCATATCAATAATGTCTTCAGGTATGCTTCACACAGAATAACAAATGGCAAGCCGAGGCGGGTAGTGGCGTTTACTAAATGATCGCATCGATTATTGGTCTCTCGCGCTACTGGGTTCTAGGTATAATCAAAGCCCTTTGATCACAAGGACTCTCGTATGAGGTTAGTAACATATAGAAAACTTAGCAAATGAAGAAGTTCTAGTACTTTTCCACAACCATTTTTTATCTAAGAGTGCCGCAGTGTATGTCGATCTTTAAAAAGTTAACGTACTATGCACGCTGACTTTGTAAGAAGCTTACGAGCAGACAACGCTGTGTGCACAAAATGTGAAACGAATAATTCATTCGATGCTCGATCGAGTAAGGAATATGTATGTCTCACTGTGTAAAGAGGAGCAGGTTCCGCAGTGCTCGCTGTAGCTCATTAGCTGTCCGGCTGCCAGGAACGGTGGATTGGCACTATGAAACGCATGTCAGCATAGACGGCCTCGTTGAACTTCGTCTTTATCCTGAAAGCGTTGCTGTGTGTTCAAATCCCGTGCTTCCAGATCTTAAATTGAACTAGCACAGGACGTCACTCTTCGGAAACTACAGAGCACTCGTAAGTTGTACGTGGAGCGCTCTACATTCGGAAAATATCGAACAAACTAGGACACAGGTGCCGAACGCCCAGCTGGCATATCAGGTAATGCTTTCCCGACACAACGCAACCGCTTGTTCAAACCGAGAATTCATTCATGCATGCAATAGCGCGAACCACAAGAGGGCCAAGGAGGCGGAGGCAAATGTGTACATAAGAAATGCACTGTGTTGAGCCTTACACAAATAATAACACTGTACGTACGGGACACTTCACACTTTACACTTTAGGTGAAGTGGGTTTCAGGCACGTACGAACGTTCGGGCTCAGAATAATACTTGTCATTCTATAGAACTAAGCAATGTCGTGCTTAAGACAAGAAAGTCCGGCAGCACGCTTTTTTTAAGGCGAAACCATCTTTGCCTCTTGCCCCCGTTTTACAGGTGCTGGCTGCAACCTGCTATCTGCTGCTGTCTTGCACGATTGGCTGGTCCCAGGCATAATGCAGACCGGTACCGGTTGTAGTGTAAAGCGAGGCAGCACAGAGTGGCGGTGATCTACGTGAACGCCCAGACGTGAGCTCCAACACAAACACGCCTGCGTCGTCACGCCATCTTCGTCATTTCTTCGTCGTCATTCCTTCATCGCGTTCACCTAGAGTAGCTTGTTAGGTGTGACTCCAGGCAATCTTATCCAACATTTATTAGAGAGCTTCTTTCTCTCTTTGAAAAGGTCTATTACATCTAGTTCTTACATGGTAGCAGAGAGCAGAGGGTAAATAGCCATGTCTGAAACGGTATTTGTCGGGAGCGTACATGGTTGTCGGTTTGCGCTGTCTTCCCAGAGCATGCGCAGTGAGTTCATTTGTCTTCCATGTTTTTCGCTACTTTTCGATCTTTCAGCTGAAAGTCGGTGTTTGGTTGTCCTTTTCGGTCCTGTCATGTAAGCGGTTTCTACACCTGACTTTTCAAATCGTGAATCCCATAAATCCTTACCAAGTATTGCAACTCGGGGTCTAGGACTCTTGGAACAGACGAAGAGGAGACGAAAAGCTTTATACACTATGTACAGATATAGCATGTAATAGCATACAAGCAGCGGTGCCGAAGAGCGCACCAGACCAACGGGGCGACTGGTGGTGACTCTCTCTCCTAACAATGGGCCGGTTCTGCCTGAAATCCCTTTGGCGACCCATCGTCGGCAGGAACGAGGCAGGCGGGTGCTGGCATTAACCGCGTCGCCTTCCTCTTTCGTCGTGAGAGAAGTCCAAGCTGCATGTCATCGGACTGCACGGCAAGGGGTCAGCAGTTCTGTATGGTATGGTATGAAGCACTTTATTTGGGTCCTGAGGAATCAGTCTGGGACTGATGCGGCCCGTTCTCACGTCGGAGTAGAGAGGCAGAGCCCTTCTGCCGTCACACGGGTCCTCTGGACAGTCCCAAATTGGTCCGCCAGCACTTCAGTGTACAGCATCCGCTGCCACCACTGTTCACCTTGAGAACCATCACCGGGCAACGCCATGCAGCGCCAAAGCGTCTGTTCTAAATCGAGCAAACCCCCACACTTACTACAATAGACTGAAACCCCGCAGTTCGGATTAATTTTATTCGTTCGTGTCTGCAGAAGCCTTAGGGTAACCGCCTGTGGCCTATTTAATTTAGAATGTGGCAGGCGGAATGCCCTGTGCCCTAAGTAATAGCGCAGGAAATCCAGCCCCTTCAGGGAGTACATGGCACACTAATCCTTGTGCCTCCCTGTGCGCCACCTCGTTGAGGTTACGCGGGTCTGCCTCGACTGACCCCATGTGCGCCAGGAACCAAGTAACTCTATGCGAAGCGATATCCCTACCCTGCAGCAGTCTGTATGCTGGTTCCGCAACATGTCCCCTCGAGAAGGCTTTAATCGCAGATCGCGAGTCACTAAACACCAAACCTCTTCCTGAATCAATTAGTGCTAGAGGAATAGACACCTGCTCAGCGACCCCCGGATCTTTTGTACAAATGGAAGCGGCATCTCGAACGCTCCGTTTGCCATCTACTACCACCACCGAATAAGCATCTTTCCCATTAATCCATGCCGCGTCAACAAACGCAGACTCTTCCTCCTGATCCTATGCCTCTCGCAACAAAGCCCTAGCTCTCGCCAGCCGCCTCCCTACATTGTGCACAGGGTGCACATTCCGCGGAAACGGACGAACCATGATATTGGCCCTAAAGCTCACGCCCAACTCGTGTAGTCGCGCCTCATCGCGCGACACAGCCACCAATTCTCCAACTGATTCTAAGATATACCTACCCGCTGGTGTGCCTAGCAATCGCTCTCTCTGTGCCGTACGCTGAGCGTCAGCAATTTCACCTAAAGTATTATGCAAACCCAGTTGCAACAAAATATAGTTTGACGTACTCACAGGCAGACCAAGCGCCGCCTTAACGGCTTTTCTGATTAAAGCTTCCAATTTATCTTTCTCCCCTCTATTCCAATTTAGCATAGCTGCCACATACGAGAAATGACACAGAATAAATGCGTGAACTAACCGCTTCGCACCTTCTTTTCCTAAACCCATTTGCCTATTAGAGATCCTTCTGATGAATCTTATGGCCTCCTCAGTCTTCTTGGTAATACGCTGAATGGTTCTATTATTCGATCCATTCGCTTTAACTACAAAACCGAGGACCCTGATTGCCTTAACTTTGGGTAGCAACGGCCCATCCCTAGTATGGATTCTAATGCAAGGCTCAACTTCCGGTACCCAATCCTTCGGCCTACGACCTATCTTCTTAGATTTGAAACCCGCCGTCGTTGCTCAGGGGCTATGGTGTTGAGCTGCTGGGCACGAGGTCGCGGGATCGAATCCCGGTCACGGAGGCCGCATTTTGATGGGGGCGAAAACACCCGTGTGCTTAGATTTAGGTCTACGTTAATTTCAGGAGTCCTCCACTACAGCGTGCCTCATAATCAGAAAGTGGTTTTGGCACGTAAAACCCCATTATTTTTTTTCTTAGATTTGAAGATCAACAACTCCGACTTTTTAGTGGAGCACTTCAGCCCCATAAGGCCCAAATACTCTTCCGTAAGCGTTACCACCTCTTGCAGCCTAGCCTCAAGCTATCCGTCACTACCACCGACACTCCATATAATAACGTCATCCGCATAGATAGAAAAGTCACTACCCTGGAGGGTGTCCAGTATATTAATCAACTTCGACATCGCCAGATTGAATAACATAGGCGAGAATACGGATGCCTGTGGAGTACCACAGCAGAACAATTTAAAGACTTCCGACTTTATCTCCCCAAACCTGAGGCATGTCCTTCTATCCGTAAGGAAAGCCTTGACAAAATGGAAAAGCCGCTGCCCCAGATTGAAGTCTGACAGCACCTGTAGAATGGAAGAATGTCGGAATTTATCGAAAGCTTTTTCCTCATCAAGTCCAATTAGTGCCTTGTATCCCTTGTTTAAGCTGATCCTTAATCCTGACCATAGCATCCTGAGTCTAGAGGCCGGGCCGAAATTCTATCATCGAGTGCGGAAAGACTCCATTGCCTTCAATATAACGCGTTAGCCTATTTAAAATGACATGCTCAGCGACTTTTCTCAAACACGATGTCAGGGAAATAGGTCTGAGATTTTCAAGCCCTATGGCCTTCCCCGGTTTGGATATCAGGGTATACGCGTTCTGTTGGGTTGCTGCAACGTCACAATGTGGCAGTATGCAAAATTTGTAACAACGGGGCGGAGAGAGCAGCCAATCAGGAAGTGGTGACCTCCCCGGAAGTTTACTTCCGTCGTTTGTCATCTGCTTGCGGGCAGTATAATACAAAAAGAAATGTTTCTCGTCTTCCAAATGAATGAAATCTTTATCCAAAAAAATGTATTTTTTATTCTCAAGCCCAAATACGTTTTCAAATAGTAATACGTGTGACTACTGCAATTCATAACTATTAGTCTCTTTGCGTCGTCCCTAGGTGGTGTCGCGCACAGCGAGAAGAAAAAAGAAAAAGAAACGACGGGAGGAGTGGCGCACTTTTCAAGAGGCAGCGACAACATTCCAGTGCCTCGCTGGCACCGATGATGGGGTCGATTTCTCTGTACAACCAACGAATTATTTGTTTCGAGAAACAAAAACGACGCCGGAATTCACTTTCTGCCATTTATTCAAACGCGTTTCGCACCTCCACCAGCTCTCCTCCTTCCTCTAGAAACGCCAGCGCAACAACCTAAGTTCCCAACGGAAGCGCCATTTTCTCGAATTAAACTATGGATTGGATCCAAACGTGCCATGCCGCAGCCACCGGTTGGATCCAATCCAATCGACCAGACGCGCCATGCGAAGCTGTATGATCGCTCCAAACTTCCCAGCTCCTGTCGCGTTCGGCGCCTAGCAGACGAAATGGTCGGTGGGAGGATGATTGACAGGAGCGTGTCGTCATTTTGACGTCACCAAAAACGTGGCCGCGCCCCGCGGCTGGCGACGTCGGCGCGGAGTAGGCCAATCGCGCGGGCCGGTAACCGAACGAACGCGCCGAACAACCATCTCCGATCGCACCCCAGAACAGTGGTTGGAAGATTCCATTCGTCTGGGAAACAGCCTTCCTTTCATCGGCTGTTGATCTCCCGCATAAGGAACTTAGCGGACCCCTCGTCTAAATTCCGTAACATTTTATTCGTAATGTCATCTGGCCCTGATGCCGATGGACCATTAAGATCCTGCAGCGCCACCCTTATATCACTTTCAGTAAATTCCTCATACATAACTCTATTCTCATCCCCACTATATTTCAAAATCACGTCAGTTGTATCGTGCCAGGTCTCCAACGGAAGGTATCTGTCAGCCAAAGCCTTCAGCAACTCCTGCTTCGTGGAAACCCGACACGCCTGATGGACCAGCTTAGCTATCACAGTCCTCTGATTAGATTTAGTGTTTGTCTCATCTAGTAAATGTCTGAGCAATCTCTAGGTGCCTCACCTCTTAATGGAACCATCAATAGAATTACATACTTCATCCCATTGCTGCTTGAACCATACCCGAAAATGGTCTTCAATTTCCCGATTAACCATTGCTATACGCTTTCTAAAACTTCTATTCAACCCATGACCCTTACATCTTGCTAACATTGACTGCCTCGCTTCCAACAAATGCACCAGATTACTATTCATTTGCTCTGTGTCAACATCGGTCTTAACCTCCTTCGTGGTCGCTTCAATGTCATATTTAAGTTGACTAGTCCACTGTTCCAAGGTCAACTCACTTCCCTCATGTTTGATTCTCTGCGCTCTTCGTTTCCTAAATGCATCCCAGTCAACCATCCTGAATGTGCGCTCCATTTTATTAGCTGCTGCCAAAGTAATCATAAGTATGTAATGATCGCTACCAAGATCTATATTAGAATTGAACCAGGACGAATCCTCCACCTTCCGAACAAAAGTGAGATCCGGTGTCGAATCTCTACATGTCGACGTGCCGCATCTGGTGGCATACGAAGTGTCTGTAATTACAGTTAAATTCAAGTCTAGTACCCGCTGCCATAGTCTCTCCCCCTTAATAGTGCTGTAAACATACTTATACACAAGATAGGGTGCATTAAAGTTCCTTCTAATAAGCAATAGCGCATCCTTAGCCAGATTGGCTGCTTTGGTCAAGAGAGATTTGAAACTCTGCTTCATGTCCCGGGGGCTACTGTACAGGTTAAGCAGGTAAACGCTCCTCTGACAGGCTGTTTGCCGACCTAAAATTACCTCCACCATAATATATTCAATCTCGCAATCCGCCATGGGAGGATCATAACTAATATTCATGCCAACCTCCTATTAAAGAGTTGCGAGTCCTCTGCCCTGTTCATTATCCTTAACCACCGCTTTGAAACCCGTTAAGGTCATGCTACACGTCAGTGTTTCCTGTAACATGATAACTTGAGGTTTCACACCATGCGTTGTAACAAACTGCTGCAGGGACGCCTTCTTACAATTGAACCCCCTACAATTCCACTGCCAAGTACTAAATGGACTATTTCATAGAGCCATCTTTACCATGTAAATTCAGTGAACTTGTTTTGAGCTTGAGTCCACTCGGCGACTTACCCTCCTGGGCTAGCGGCCGAGAGCACTCCCGCTCCATAACAGGGACCATCGTCTCGTATAGATATACTTAGATTTTGTCTAATCTCTGATCCGTGATATTTCCCCGGCTCTTCTATCCGCTCCAGCCTACTAATGATCTGATTTACACTTTCTTGCAATGTCGCCATCATTGCTTTAACCTCGGAACCGACCCTGCCCTGTATCCGCACCATCCAGGATAGGGCCCTCTTTTTCGGAACCGGGGTCTCCTCGTCAGCCTTGTTCTCTTCTGCAGCCTCCACAGACCTCGGTACCTCAACCGAGTCATCATGTTTGCTAGCCTGTCCTAAGCTACCACTGTTACCGGAGGATAAGCTTCTCCTAAGTTCAGCTACCTCGTTGATAAGCCCGTCAATGGCTGCTTGTAAGCTATGATACTCTCTCTCCAATTGCGCAATCCTATCCTTATCCCTATTACCATCCACAGCTCGTAGTGCTGTACACGCGCTCGGCCGGCGCTGATGCGGCTGTGGCCTTGTCAGCCCAGATGGTCCGGCGCCTAGCTGCGCCGCCGCCTCCACCGGCTTCATAAAGCGCACCCGCGCCTCCCTAGAAACAGAGGAGCTCCTGGTGGTTGGAGTCCCAGACGAGGGCCGCTGCCTCGAGCTTGAACGGCTCCTAGAGCGCGAGCGCCCCTTTTAGAGCGTTGGGGGCGCTCGCCAGCTGCACCGTCTAGGGGCTTTAGCGCCGTCTCGGCTGCCTCCTGTTCCACCGCTAGCTCCGCCCTGGCTCTCTCCTGCCGTCGAACATGCACGACGTAAGGAAGCTGGTACCGTTGTCTGCATTGTTTATCCGCCGTGAGGTGGCGGCCGCCACAAAGCTTGCAACAAGACGCACAGTTATGAACCTCTTCAGGGTTCCGAGCCCTGCATCCTCGGCATTCAAGGCAATCGGGCGACGGACAGGCATCCGCCGATCTCCAAGCTTGCCACACAAATAGCATATATCCACCTGTTTCGATACAGGAACTACAGGACCAGGGTTGGCCCATACCTGGCAAAATTCGGCACTCTCAACCCATTTCAAATAACGATAACGGATCCTGTATTCTTGATTCTTTTGACCACCATAGCCAGCGAATTGCGTTCATTAACGGTGTTCCGCTCAAGTGTCGCGGGGCCATCCATAATGTCGACATTGCGAATGACCCCTTTACACGTAGTGTGTGGGGCCGTCTCTTACGCACGGACTTCAAAATGCTTGTCCGCCATTCTGATTGGCCTGAGTCTCACATATCATTCAGCGTTGCTCATTTCTGGCGTAGCCACGGAGATATTTTGCATAAAGTTAGGGCACATGACATCTTCCTTAACCTGCTCAGAACCAAGGCCTGCCGCCTCTACGACAGCCTTGCCCACCGCTGTAGGGCTAACTTTCTCCAGGTTCAGTCCACTCCGTGGGCGAATGACTATTTTGATGTGTTCTTCTGGCATCGGTGGCATACGCGATGCCTTCACAATGCAATTCTTGATTACCGAGCCACCGCGCCGTTCACCTGCGCCCCTTCGTTCAGGCATCTCGCCTCGTGAACCGGCATCACCCAATCTAGGCTTCGTCATAACTCTAGAATTTCAGCTGTACAATGTCCACCGCCCCAGGTCTTCAGTAAAGTCCTCCGCCAGGAGCACTTCCGCTTCAACGTGTATTGCTGCCATGCCAGACGCGCGCGTCCCACCGTGCTAGGTCTACCAGACGCTAGCTCTCGACCTGCTTGGCGTGAGCATAAGCGTTCCAATAAAGTCCAAAAAAGGGTGGCCCACCTCAAAATCAGGTATCCGCCGATTCCTCTCGTCTTCAAAGATCCGATTATATAAAATTTGCACCACGAAATGACCTAAAAAGGCGCGGAAACATTCCAAAAAGAGGGACCCATAAAAGCCCACAAGCCTCCTTCGCACTTCGTCGTCGTCTTTCTCAGCAGTTCTGTGGAATTCTAAAGGCTGTCAGTGGATTAGTCGTGGTGCTCTGTGCCCCTGGACTCGTCAGTTCGACCCACGTAAAGGGGCTGGCAGTTTCGTGGAACTTTGCAGGTTGTCGCAAAGGAACCACTTCAAAAGAACAAGACGTGAAGGGGGGAGCGCCCGTTGCCTCGATGATAGGCACGCAGTGTGGCACAACACAAGTCACTCAAATTTTTATCGTTCTGTATCGTCGCTAAGCATATATTACAATCAAGGGATGTCAGTTCAGCTTTTTCTTTTCTTTCTTTGATAGGAACTGCCAAAATTTACCAGTTTTCGCGCAACCAACTCAGCTGAGAGTTACAATGAATACCCCTCTCCGTTTTATCTTATAATTTTACTTTTAATGACACTTACAGATCACTCACAAAACAAGGTTAGGCGACCCTTGCTTTCTGTTACGTGTTGGTTCACATTTCACGGGTATTATTTCTGCAGTTCAATAAAACTTCCGTTCAGATAGTTGGTTCATTATGCTGAAAGAAAGATGCAGAACAGCATAGATAATGACGAGAAGAGAGAGAGTGAAGAACTGACGGCAAGCTTTTGACTGCTTCTCATTCGTCAAAACACGTCAATTTAAGGAAATTTGCACAGTGAAATAGGAAATAAACACTATGTTGAGCACAAAAACAAGTAAAATTGAAAAACGTCTCCTCGCTGCTAAACAAAGAAATCGACTTCGGTATGCGCGACTTTCAAAATAGTTATCTTATTCAATTTATTTGTCGCGTCGACCGGAATATGGGCACGTCCCGTTGTCGCCCCCGTCTCGATTCGTATGAAGCTTCCCATCACGTAAAAATAAATTCTTTACGACACAACCATTGGCTTCAGTTTGGCTACTTTCTTTTTCTATGTAGTTCAGTTTACAGTCATTATGGAGAGAAAAATAGAGATAATTTATTTGAAAGAAGGTAGAGAGATCGGCCTGAGCTAGCGCGCTCTAGCCTGCTACTCTGCACAGGGCTAGGGGGAATGGGAATATAAAGGTGTGATGAGGGATGATGCAGAAAACTAAAGTAATGTGTAACAGTCTCGGAAGAGAAGAGCAGTTTACGATAGGTAGTGAGGCACTGGAAGTGGTAAGGGAATACATCTACTTAGGACAGGTAGTGACTGCGGATCCGTATCATGAGACTGAAATAATCAGAAGAATAAGAATGGGCTGGGGTGCGTTTGACAGGCATTCTCAGATCATGAACAGCAGGTTGCCATTATCCCTCAAGAGAAAAGTTTATAACAGCTGTGTCTTACCAGTACTCACGTACGGGGCAGAAACCTGGAGGCTTACGAAAAGCGTTCTACTTAAATTGAGGACGACGCAACGAGCTATGGA